>NC_051220.1:12299007-12469007 GCF_015220715.1 Pygocentrus nattereri
CCGCACCTAACGCTATCCACACCACACCTAGGGATTTATTAGCAGCTAGCATCTTTAAGGCCAGAACTCTTTACAAGAAACACTAACCATCATGACACTATGCCCATTATGACAACTTCAAATCTATCCAACTTCAGTAGAAACCCAACAACTACACCTCCAGAAGAACTACCAACTACAATAACTCCAGCTCCAAGAGAACCCCTAAAACCCCAAACAAAACAACTCCACTTCCAGAAGAACCCCAAAAAATCCAAACAACTAATTTTCAAAATTTTCAATTTTCCTAGCAATTCGTCTTCTAGTCCCTGGCCGGGTGACCAGGGTCCTCTCTGTGTGGAGTTTGCATGTTCTCCCCGTGTCTGCGTGGGTTTCCTCCGGGTTCTCTGGTTTCCTCCCACAGTCCAAAGACATGCAGTCAGGCCAATTGGACATGCTAAATTGCCCCTAGGTGTGAGTGTGTGAGTGACTGTCTGTGTCTGTGTGTCTGCCCTGTGATGGACTGGCGACCTGTCCAGGGTGTATCGTGCCTTTCGCCCGAAGACTGCTGGGATAGGCTCCATCACTCCCCCGCGACCCTGACGGAGAAGCGGCTTGGAAAATGGATGGATGGATGGATGGATTCGTCTTCTAGAAGAACTCCAACAACTCCACCTCTGACAATCCCTCTTCCAGAAGAACCCTAACAATTCCAACTGACAACCCCTCTTCCAGGAGAACCCTCACAACTCCTCCTCTGGCAATATCACTTCCTGAAGAACCCTGACAACTCCACCTCTGACAACCCCTGAAGAACCCTTACAACTCCACTTCTGGCAATCCCTCTTCCAGAAACCGCGACCCTGAGGGAGAAGCGGCTTAGAAAATGTGTGTGTGTATGTGTGTGTGTGTGTGTGTGTATATGTGTTCCTGTATCTTACATAAATAGATAGATGACGGACGGATGGATGGACAGACGGACAGACAGTCAGAGAAAGAGATAATCCAGCACAGAAATCCAGTTCAAACATTTCCATTCCATCAAGATCATACGTAACTCATATCTGGAGTTATGAGGCTATGAAGAGGTGCTGAGATACACATCATCTGCCTCTCACTATGTGGAACTGGTGGATTCATGTGTCCATCTACAATTTGTGTGAAACTGACCAGTAGACACTCAGGAAATCACTAAGTGCTGACCCACCACACCGGAAACCCTTCATTCTTCATTCAGTCCACATCAGAGACACGTGTGAAATGGTAAGCAGAGAGTTTACAGCTGCTGAAGTTTTGGAAAGTAGTGATGAAGATAACAAAGCATTTTGATATGAAACATATGAGGATCATGTTATATAAAGAGCCTTAAAGGAGAGTTTAAGAAGATATGAACAAATCGAGAGATAATGATCTCAGACCCCAGAGTTTTAAAATACACTATTTTTTCCAATAAGTGCTCTGTAAGAAACTGTATCTGAAACAGAGAAATACCAGCTTTACTGCACACATTTTTATAAGACATATTCACTTGTTACTCTGCCTGTTTTGCAGTGCAAGCCAAGCTTCTGCATCCAGAGGTGGTTGAGATGGTTGTGTCCCTGATGGCCGCTCAAGGAGATTCATGGGCTTTTCTGGAAGTGGTGTGACATCATCGTGTCTACATGCCCACATGCATTAACCACAAGGCCGTGCTGGAATCGTTATGGCTCATTAAGCTAGATGGGACCAGCACAAATGCATATTAGTCAATCAATACACTGCATCCTAACTAACAGGCTGTTAGTTAATTTAATGAAGAGGTTTGAGCTTAGCCATCACTCTGCACGTTTCACAGAATCCATTCAGTCTCCAATTTCAGTTCATCAAATCATCTCCTTCATCATGGTCTGTGTCTGATGGTCTTCTTCAACACATACTGTTACAGTTATAGTTGTTACAGAAACCAAACTGTAATTATAAATTTGCTTTTAAGTAATTACACACTTACAACAACACTTATTTTATATATCCTACATACAACCCAAATTCCAATGAAGTTGGGACGTTGTGTAAAACATAAATAAAAACAGAAGATGATGATTTGCAAATCCTTTTCAACCTATATTCAATTGAATACACTACAAAGACAAGATATTTAATGTTCAAGCAAATATTCACTCATTTTGAATTTGATGCCTGCAACACGTTCCAAAGAAGTTGGGACAGGGGCAACAAAAGACTGGGAAAGTTGAGGAATGCTCAACAAAACACCTGTTTGGAACATTCAACAGGTGAACAGGTTAATTGGAAACAGGTGAGTGTCATGATTGGGTATAAAGAGAGCATCCCTGAAAGGCTCAGTCATTCACAAGCAAGGATGGGGCGAGGTTCACCACTTTGTGAACAACTACGTAAGCAAATAGTCCAACAGTTTAAGAACAACATTTCTCAATGTGCAATTGCAAGGAATTTAGGGATTTCATCATCTACAGTCCATAATATCATCAAAAGATTCAGAGAATCTGGAGAAATCTCTGCAAGTAAGCGGCAAGGCAGAAAACCAACATTGAATGCCCGTAACCTTCAATCTCTCAGGCAGCACTGCATTAAAAACCGACATCATTCTGTAACGGATATTACCACATGGGATCAGGAACACTTCAGAAAACCACTGTCAGTGAACACAGTTCGTCACTCCATCTACAAGTGCAAGTTAAAACTCTCCCATGCAAAGCGAAAGTCATATATCAACAACACCCAGAAACGCCGTCGGCTTCTCTGGGTCCGAGCTCATCTGAGATGGACTGATGCAAAGTGGAAAAGTATCCTGTGGTCTGATGAGTCCACATTTCAAATTGTTTTTGGAAATCATGGATGTCGTGTCCTCCGGGCCAAAGAGGAAAAGGACTGTCCAAATTGTTATCAGCGCAAAGTTCAAAAGTACATTCAGGTTTTGGAGCAACATATGCTGCCATCCAAGCAACGTCTTTTTCAGGGACATCCCTGCTTATTTCAGCAAGACAAGGCCAAGCCACATTCTGCACGTGTT
The DNA here is from genome assembly GCF_015220715.1 of Pygocentrus nattereri. Classification (NCBI taxonomy): domain Eukaryota; kingdom Metazoa; phylum Chordata; class Actinopteri; order Characiformes; family Serrasalmidae; genus Pygocentrus; species Pygocentrus nattereri. The sequence continues at coordinate 12,302,015 of NC_051220.1, forward strand.
ACAACAGCATGGCTTCGTAGTAAAAGAGTGCGGGTACTAGACTGGCCTGTCTGCAGTCCAGGCCTGTCTCCCATTGAAATTGTGTGGCGCATTATGAAGCGCAAAATACGACAATGGAGACCCCGGACTGTTGAGCATCTGAAGTTGTACATCAAACAATAATGAGAAAGAATTCCACTTACAAAGCTTCAACAGTTAGTGTCCCCAGATCCCAAACGCTTATTGGGTGTTGTTAAAAGGAAAGATTATGTAACACAGTGGTAAAAATGCCCCTGTACCAACTTGAGTGAATATTTGCAAAAAACAATCAAGTTTATCCATTTGAACATTAAATATTTTGTCTTCATAGTGTATTCAATTGAATATAGGTTGAAAAGGATTTGCAAATCATCGTATTCTGTTTTATTTATGTTTTACACAACGTCCCAATGTCATTGGAATTGGGGTTGTATATAAAAGGGTTCTCTGAAGTAATGCCATAAAAGATCCACTTTCTTTAAAGAGTTTCTTTTTTTCACTTACAACTCTACCTTCCAAAGAACCCCACTAAATCCATTTTCAACAACTCCACTTCAAGAACATCAATTACCCCACCTTCAACAACTCTGCCTTCAGAAGAACCCAATAATCCCTCTCCAATACCTCCTGAAGAACCCCACCAAGGCCACCTCCAACAACTCCATGTCTAGAATTTCAATTCAATACAAGATTATTTGTATAGCACGTTTTACAACAATGTTGTCACAAGGCAGCTTTACAGAAGTTTGAAAACATACAGTTATAAACATATCCCCCAGTGAGCAAGCCAGAAGCGACGGTGGCAAGGAAAAACTCCCTCAGTATGGAGGAAGAAACCTTAGGAGGAACTAAGACTCACACGGGGAGACCCATCCTCCTCTGCTCTAACAGTACCTACAATTTAATAAGCTAAATACCAAATAAAAGCTAAGAGGATCTCTGTTTGAACACTGGATGGTAAAGCTTTAGAAACTGCACTGGGAGAAGCAGTTTCTGACTGAGTCTGTATGAAAAGTGAGAGTGAGCTGAAACAGTCCATCCTCTCAATGCTGGTACATCTGAATGGCACAGTGATGTAATTGAGGGTGTTGCAGTTGGCACAAATAAACAGGAGAGCCGGTTGGTGATGGTGAGGAGGAGGCCCTGATGGTCAGTCTTCAGCAGGATGGGAGGGCAGTCATTATCTCAGGAAGAGTAAAGAGACAAAATGAGTTCTGCTCAGGAGTATGACTGTAATAAAAATGATTTCCCCCAGAGTGTGGCTAGTGACTCCAGCAGATATAACTATAACAGCATAAACTGAAAGGAGAGAACAAGAAGGTAACATAGATATGAGAGTACCCTGAGACACTGGGATCCCCCCACTCCACTGTCAACAAACCTGTGTGATTGCATGAAGTGGTGGGTCAACAGCACCAACATCTCAGTTTACCATAAGCCTCTATGCCCATGTACCCTGGATCCCCTGCCTTTATCTAAAGGGGAAGGCTAATTATCAAAAGCTAAACTAAACGAATATGTTTTCAGTCTAGACTTAAAGGTTGGGACTGTGCCAGAGTCCCAAACATGAACTGGGAGATTATTACAAAATTTGGGGACTTTGTAAGAAAAAAGCTCTTTCCCCCATTGAAGTCTTCTGAATTTTAGGAACCAGTAGAAAACCAGCATCCTGGGATGTGAGTAAGCGAGGCAGTTCATAATGGGAAATAAGATCTTGCAGGTACTCCGGTGAGAGACCATGCAGGGCTTTATGCGCCAATAAGAGAATTTTATAGTCAATACGGAATTTGATAGGAAGCCAGTGTAATGCTGATAAAACTGGGCTGATGTGATCAAGTTTTCTGGTTTTAGTGAGAACTCTAGCTGCAGCATTCTGAACTAATTGAAGTTTATTTAGGTTCCTGTTCGAGCATCCTGACAACAATGCATTACAGTAGTCCAGCCTTGAAGTTATAAAGGCATGTACCAATTTTTCAGTGTCATGTAGGGATTTCTTAACTTTGAAATGTTTCGGGGGTGAAGAAACGTGTGTTGATTAAACGTTAGATCTGAATCAATCATCACATAAGTTTTTTTAGCTACTGAACCAGGTATTACAGAGAAGTCAGCAAGATTTAACATTAAATCTGAGCATTTATTCCGAGCAGCCTTTGGACCAAGAAGGAGAACTTCTGTTTTAGTTGAGTTTAAAAGAAGGAAATTCTGCAGCATCCAGTTTCTTATATCTTTTACACAATCTTCTATTTTATTTCATCTGGATTTACCCCACCTACAAGAACACTTCTCACCCACCTCCGACGACCACACCTTTAGAAGATCCCCACCAATTCCACCTCTAACCACTCCACCTCCAGAAGAACCCCACCAATCCTACCTCCAACAGCTCCACCTCCAGGAGAACCCCGACAAATAGCATTTCTTATGATTTTACAACTCACTACCAATGTTTTGAAAGATCTGAAGGTGTACAAAAGGGATGTGTTTTATTTTATAAATTATGTCCATTTTAAAAACCAAATGGCCAAGCCTGGAACGTTTATTTTCAGGAGTACATGGTACAGCAGCCCGTTGTTGTTCTGCTGTGTGCTTATCGAGGTGGTTTTAGTGCAGTGTTGGGGTTAGGCTGCAGGCTGTGGGTTGCGATCAGGCTGCAGCATCGTGTAGAGTTTGGGATGAGATGAGGATGAGGATGAGGAAGGACGCTGTTGAACCATTAGCTCACAGATGAGATTTCTCTGTGTGTGTTCGCTGTCTTGGGCTGGAGCTCTCTGGAGGGCCGCCTGTATGTGCATGTGTGATATTTCCTGTCCTCTCCGAGCCCCCTGAGCGCCCCTATCAGCCCCCAATTCCACTCCGCTTTTCTCTGGTAGTTTTATTTGTGGCTGTTTATTTGTGTCCCAGGAGAGGCGGCTCTCCGTATCTCTGTGGAGCATGCAGTGTGTGGGAGTGTGTGTGTGCGGGATTGGTTTATTGTGTCCCGGTGCGTCAGCGTGCCCTGCAGATAAGCCCCCCAGTGCTGCACACGGGATAACACTCAGCAACCCGAATCTACACGCCATCTAAATGAAGCGTTAACCTTTAGCTGGGTCAACACCCACACCGACACACAAATGGAGTTGTACGTCACAGTGATGACAAAACAGAGGACATTTCGACTAAAATAGTTCGACCAAATATCTAATTTACACAACTGTCCACTTACCCCTTGATCTGCCAAGGCATGTCTGGTGTCCAAATTTCATTTTCAAATTTCATGCAGTTTTAGCTGCTTGATACATACATGAAAGTAAATTGTACTTGAGCTGCAATGCACCCTGTAACTCATATGACTCTCAACATCCACAATGGTTTCAAATAAGTTTCAAGAAACGGCCAATCAAACAGCTGTAATGCATCACGTGACACAACAAACAACATCATTTCAAAGGATTGACTGCAAACGGCGTCAGCTCAATGGACAAGAAAACTAAAGAGAAGACATTCTTTACAACTCCAGAAACGGAGGTACTCCTGAATTTTTTGCACGAGGTTGATAGTTTTTCCCTTTCTCGGTCTCTGGAAACTTGGATTTCTGAACGCAAAGCAATGCTAGCAGATGTTGAGTCCCTAGATGAGGGTCCCAGTACCAGTAGACTTCCATCAAATCGTTCACTTCCAGTTTTTATATTTCATTTTTATGCAGGAAATCATATAGCAATACATCACTAGAAAGCTTAAAATCTAAGGATCCGATCCCCGCAAACCATTTCATTATCCATTATGCACAGTCGTTATGATCGTCTCATTTGCAACATAAGCAATGACTAAACAAATGCTAGCAAATCCATGTGTCCTCACCTTCAAAGCTTCAACACTCTCCACAGAGACATCTTAATCCAAAATATGTGGTCTGATAATAGAGCAAGAGTCAGAGATTGCTCAGTTTTTCACACTGTATATCCTGTTTCCTTTAAAATAAGACTTCACTGCCTGATGACTGAGACATTGTTTTATGATACTTTTGATAGATTTTGGCTATAAACTCCATTTATAGTGGAGGGTTTCATAATATGCAGGGTGCTGTGATGAACATTCCATATAAAACTCTGAAGATACGTGTAGGTTCACTTGGGGTTTTGGATTATAAATAAAATGTCTATATTTGTTTTGTAGTCATGGCGACCCCTGGTTCCTATCACCACTACTGTAAAGACATCCGAACAATTTCACACCAAACCTCTTTGAGTGACTCTGTTTACACCTCATACGCTGAATTACGGGGGAATTTTGAAGGCTTGGTGAAATTCCCCTTTAATGCTGTGCCTGCAATGCACTTACTATAACATATTCACTCTCCCAGGGCTCCTTTTATGACTCTGTCCTCCTACTCCTCCTCCTTTTGCTGCTGCTTCTGGAATAATTCAATCTGTGAGAGGAGATGGATGTGCGTCCCTGCGGAGCACTTACACTCTCCATTTCCTAAAGCACTTGATCAGATTAATTGATCGCTCCCCAAAGCCCCCCCCAACCCCCCCCCAACCCACCAAAGCCCCTCCTCCACCCCCTTGCGGCCCCTCAGGAGGCTCAGTGCCACAAATCGGGTTTGCATTGATGCTCTTATGAAATGCATCTTCGATTTTATTCAGTGCCACCAAGTCAAGTCAGAAAAAAAAATCAAAGAGAAAGAAAGAAATCTGCTGAAGAATGCAAAGCGAGACTCTCTGCTCCCTCAGAATCCGCCATAGCTGCACAAAAGGTGGCTGAAAAAAAAAAGATTTTGGATCTCTTGCTGAACCTCTGGCTCACACTAAAGGGGAATTCCACTCACTTTCCAAAAACTCCCCCATAACTCAGTGTGTAAGGTGTAAACAGAGTGATCCAGAGTGGTTTGGTGTCTTTACAGTGGTGACGATAGGAACCAGGGGTCACCGTGACTACAACACAAATATAGACATTTTATTTACAATCCAGAACCACCACTGAGTTTTATATGGAATGCTGATGGTGGAAAAATGGTGGAAAATCTGAACTAATAAGTTTTCTTTGGGGACTATTTTGCCTCACAGCGCCCTGGGTGTAATCCTCCACCCTGAATAAAACAATGTCTCAGACTTCAGGCAGTGAATTCATAACCATTTCATGTAATAACCTTCTGTGAGGGGGCTTTTAGTGGTAGACGCCTGGTTCCTATCACCACTACTGTGAACAACTCTGAACTAGTACGTATCTCTAGAACGCAACGTTTCACACCAAACCACTCTGAACCATTCTGTTTACATTAACCATTTAATTATGTAGGGATTTAGAAATACTGAAGGATTTCCTCTTTAAACTGATAGCTCAAACCAGACTTATCCCACTAACCCCAACTGTAGGCAAGTTTGGTGTCTGAAGTTTGCTTCTGTAGTTTGAGCACTTAAGCTATGAGGCTAATGTAGCTAACAAGTAATGTAAGCTTATACCCACTAATTAGCACAGTGCTAACAGTTCATGTTTATAAATAACAGTGTCAGAAACAACATAATCAAGTCACTCTATCTCTCTCTCTCTCTCTCTTTCTCTGTTGGGCACTGTAGCTCACTTTAGCTCTGTAACAGTGAGGAAGCGCTCCGAAGCTTTAGAAATAACAGCAGGACCACCTACAACACACACACTCACACACACCTAGCGCTCACTCTTATCAGCCTGCTGCATATGCTCCTCACACACACACACACACACACACACACACACACACACACATACACAGTGGTACTCCAGCTAAGAGAGAGGTATTAGAGCACTCAGAGAAACTAAAAATATTCCACCTCCCCCTCAGGTACTCTAATATCACACACACACACACACACACACACACACTGCCCTTGACATTTAAACACTCCAGGACTCCTACAGCTCTTTTACCTACACACACTCAAGTAGGACTGGGTATCGTTCAAAATTGGGTCCATAGTGTTACCAATACTGATACACTGACATCAGTACTGCTCACTTTACTACAGGCATCCACTTTGTCCGTCCACTAACTGGCCACTTTATTGGAAACACCCTCCCTGTGCTTCCACTAACTGACAGCTTTATTGGCAACACCCTCATTGTGCTTCCACTAACTGGCCACTTTATTGGAAACACCCACCTTGTGCTTTCACTTACTGGCCACTTTATTGGAAACACTGATATTTTGCTTCCACTAACTGGCCACTTTATTAGAAACACCTACCTTTTTTACTTCCACAAACTGGCCACTTTATAAGAAACACCCACCTTGTGCTTCCACCAAGTGTCCACTTTATTGGAAACACCCACCTCTTGCTTCCACTAGTGGGCCACTTTATTGATGTTGTAAAAATAGAAGAGCCCTTGTTGGTGCTATATAGAACCATAAACACCACATTCTCCGTCAATCTGAAGGGCCACTTCACAATGCAATACACTTTAAGCATGAAACGTTTCTATATAGAACCATTTTCTTGGCTGAAGAACCCTTAAAGAACCATCATTTCAGTGTGTGACACCAAACGGTTTTATCGAACATGGCGGTTGATGCCCATGCTGAGCAGCTCCAGTCTGGGGTGTGAAGAGTCTTTGTACGTCTGTGTAGTAAATGTGTGTTTGTGGTATAAATGACGTTTAGGTGAGGAGTGTAAGCAGGAAATCTGGAGAGAAAAACACGCGGCAGCAACCGCAGCAGCGAAATTAATAAGCTGAACAGCTGCATTAGATATGACAGCAACAATTTCATACAACACTTACTGTCGGCTGCCAGCGACTCGCAGTAACAGCGCGGAGGAAAGAGAGCCATTATTTTTTCAATAGCGCAGGCATTCATTTTAAAATTTGCTTTTAATAATTAATTGTGAAGCTTTCAGGGTGTTTTCACCTGGAAACAGAGATGAGCTCACTCAGAGAGAGAGGGAGAGGTAGAGAGAGAGAGAGAGAGAGAGAGAGAGAGAAAGAAAGAGAGTACACACAGCTGATTCTTTTAACTGGAATGAATGGAACTATTTCCCCACTGGAGGAAGAACCGAACCTCTAACACATTCATTTATCTTCACTGCACTCCTGAAGGACTTCTCTGGACAACAGTAGCAGCTTCCCAACAGGATCCTGATAGCAGAGGGTCAAAGTGAGATGGACAGAATCCCTTCCTTCATAAGACAGTTTGTATTTGCACTCAGGCTAAATCGAATTATGAAATAAATGAATTTTTGGGGGGTTGGATGCATGCCTGAAACCCCTGCATCAGTCAAAAGGGAGTCTGGCCTTTCACCTGCAGGAGCCACCCAGAGTTCTTCCCCTGCTTTGATCACACTCCCCTCATACTACCTCCACATGTTGAAGTCTCAGTCAAAACTCACAAATTGCAATCAATCACATGACTTTACATAGTTAAATGTGATCAATTGCACAACTTTATGTAGTTAATTGCGATTAATTGCATTACTTTATGTAGTTATTAGCGATGAATTGCACAACTTTACTTAATCGAGATTAATTGCACAACTTTTATGTAGATAATCATGATTAATCACATGACTTTATGTAGTTATTGCGATAAATCGCATGACTTTTTGTAGTTAATCCTGATAAACTGCACGACATTATGCAGTTAATCATGATCAATTACACAACTTTTTGTAGTTAATCGCAATTAATCGCATGACCTTATGTAGTTAATCGTGATCAATCACAACGATTAATCACACTAGTCTGCAAATTGTTCGGTCAGTCAGAGACGACAGCTAGAGAGAGAATTGAGCAATGTGTGATCTTTGGTCTCTTGATTGCATTTCAGGCCAGTTGGAGACCAACGTTTGATTTTTTTCTGACCCCATTCTGAACGTAATCTAGTGTAAACTGATCAGAGACACAATGTGAACGGACTCCTGAAACAGCCAATGAAAACTGACAACACACAAGAAAAAACACAACAAATGAACAAAGAAAAATGGGGAAAGTCTCTCACACGTGGAGTGAAGGTGTTTAACCTGAGTTTAAGGCACAATGGAGTTTATGTAAATTTAAAACTCTAAAAAACACAACATTGATTACAATTAAAAACCTGAGCCTCACTTAAACATGTCTGCCTGCTGCTTCTTTACTGTGTCAGCATAAAACAGCAGAGAAAACAGCAGCAGCTCTGAGCTTCTCTGTGTTGGTTCATTTGTGTCTCCTAGTAACGGGAGTTCATGCAAGTTCAGTCAGTTGAGCTCAGTTCAGCAACAAAGTTGAGTAGTGTGTGATCCCTAATCATTTAGAGTGTGATCACCAATATTTCAAGTAAATCTGCAGAAAACGGCCTGATGGTGTGAGATACCCAGTCTTTTACAATCTATTAGGACTTTAAAAGTCGTGTAGTGAATCCAAGGCTTTACTGGAAGTTGACAAGTCCAGTGTTTTCCTCCATACACTGTCAAGTGTGGCCTGTGGCATATTAGCAGGACTAACGCTGAACTCTTGACGGAGCACTGGCCTGCAGAACGCTGCCACTTGCGGATTTTCTGTTGTGGCTCTAATGAAAATGCAGCATGACCTGCTCTACCTCAGGCTCAGGTAGGACACTGGCAGGGATGAAGGCTGTAGCAGCCATTTTAGTTTGATTTTCACACCAAGCAAAGACAAAACAAACCAAATCGAAGCTAAACTGTGGCTTCAGAACTGGACTTTTCAGTCCTTTTCTCCCAACTAAGCTTTTTAGCTCTTCAGGCTTTTCTTCTGCTGCTCATCCCTCCCTCTGCTCTCTTCAACACCTGAGCCAACAGGGAAAGAGAGCTTGCTGCTCCGCCTTCCCTTCATTCACCCTGCTCTGCAGCTTGGCTGCCCAAATCAAACGTAAGGCAAATTAAAGTGGACTGCAGACACTGATCTCTAGGCGGCTCTCAGGAGGCGGGGCATGGGATTTATGCGCCTCCCCTCACTTGCTAGCAGTTCTTCTCTCCCCACCGCCCTTCCCTGGCTTTGTCCTCATACAGCTTCATCCTCGCTTGGAGTTTGGGCCGCACATTCCAGCCGGCTCTCACAACCATGATCGTGCCCGGGGGACGAGTGCATCCCACAGAATATAATGGAATATCTGGTTTGCCATCATCTCTATCACAAACATGTGATTGCAGCATCAGATGTGTGCTTGGCTTGCATGTGATATCACAGGCTGGATGTTCTCCGATGATCACTAAACTCTGGCAGTAACTACATACAGCCTTGTCAAACTGCCTGATAATTTTGATACGGAGCATCCTGCTAAAAATTCTCCATCAATCACTGATTCACAAAGTACAACTTCTAACTCAGCATGATTCACATGAAGGCTGCAGTGACGTGCACTCAATCTGCAGCATGAACTACAGGTGACTAACAGGGTCAAAAATAAAAAATTTTTAAAACTGAGCTAAGGGAGACTGCGGTAATGCATCATTATTGCATTAACTTCGGCAGCCCTTCTTTTAACCCTTTCCAAAAACTCACTGATGCCCTGGAGGATGGCAGTGGATAGTATAGTACCTTCCAGGCAATACGGTTGCCCTTGGTGTCATGCTCCAGAGCAATAGGAAAGTCTCCTCTCTCGTAGAACTTGCGGAAGGCCGTGGGTTTGGATGGACGCTCTCTGAAGGCTCCTGCAGCAGGAGGACCCACCACCTGTTCAAAGGGAGACAGTTACAGTGAATTATCTCCTCAATCTGCAGGACAGCAGCATTACAGTCAAAGTCCTTATAGGAAAGTCTGTTCACTCAGTGGCCATCTTGGTAACACTCCCTTTCTCTGGAAAGAGAGAGACCAAAATACTCCAAAGGTCAGATTAACATTTTAAAAACATATTTGAAATCATTGATAAAATCAGATAAAATCATCATAAATAGTTGTTTGTAACGTTTGGCTCAGGTTGCTCTGGCTGTCACACTCAAGCAGATCTCTGGCTCTTTTCTAGTGGGACTTCTTCTGTAAACAGACACCATGTTGGATGTCAAGAGGTTTCCCATTCATATTCCCATAAGTGACTGTCTCATCTTCCTTTATTACATATCTATTACATCTCAATCTCACTCCATAACATTATTATTACAGGAACGTTTTATTGTCTTTTGCTCGTTCCTTAATCTCTATCTCTCTCTTTCCTCTCTCCTTGCCTCTTCTGTCTCTCTCTCTCTCTCTCTCTCTCTCTCCCTGCCTCCCACTTCTCTCTCTTTGACTTTCTTCTCCCTCTCTGTCTCTGCCCCTCTCCTTCCTCTCTCTGTCTTCTTCTGTCTTGGTCTTTTCTCTCTCACTCCTCTGTCTCTCCTTTCTCTTTTCCTCTTTTCCACTTTCTCTTTCTCTTTCCCCTCTCTCTCTCCGCCTCTCTCTTTCCTCGCTCTTTCTCTCTTGCTTTTCTCTCTCCCTCACGTCCTTTCTCTCTATCTCTATTTTCTCTTTCTCCTTTCTTTCTATCTCTGTATTTTCTCTCTCCTTAATCTCAGTCTCTCTTTCTCCCTATCTCTCATTCCTCTCTCACTCTGTATATTACCAAAACCTACAGCAACTGAAAGTTTGTGTGAGAGTGTGTGTGTGTGTGTGTGTGTGTGTGTGTGTGTGTGTTTCTCTGATAAGGTCAGACTGCACATCACCAGAAGCAACCCAATTACCTTCCTCCCCCCCCCCCCCCCACACACACACACGCACACGTAAACATGTATGCACACGTATATACAGCAGTGTATGAAAGTCAGAGAACGCCCTCTACAGGATCTGCAGGGATGCTTTGCCACATCTCCAAAGTTCAGTCTTAAAAGTTGGTTGACATCTTTTTCTAAAACATTTTGAAACATTCCATTTAAAATATACAGTGTAGACTGTAAATCGATGTTGGTGACTGTGATGGTGACTGATGGTGTGGTATAGTGATGACTATGTTAGCGATAGTGATGGATGGTGGTGGTGATGGTTGATGGCAATTGTGATGGTTGGTAATGGTATTAATGCTGATGGTTGATGATGGTGATTGTAATGGTTGCTGATGGTGATTGTGCTAATTGCTAGTCATGGTGATGATGGTTTTGATGACAGTGGTGGTGGTGATGGTGTGAGGTGTGATGGTGGTGGTGACAGTCATGACTGCTGATGGTGAAAGTCATGGTAATGGTTGGTGATGGTGATTGTGATGGTTTGGTGTAGTATAGTGATGGTAATATCAAAGGTGTTAATGGTGATGGTGTGGTGCAGTTATGCTAATGTCAAAGGTGTTGATGGTGAAGGTGTAGTGTAGTGATGGTAATGTCAAAGGTGTTGATGGTGTAGTGTAGTTATGGTAATGTCAAAGGTGTTCTTGGTGTAGTGTAGATATAGTAATGTTAAAGGTGTTGATGCTGATGGTGTGCTGTAGTTATAGTAATGTCAAAGGTATTAGTTGTGATGGTGTGGTGTAGTGATGGTAATGTCAAAGGTGTTGATGGTGTAGTGTAGTTATGGTAATGTCATAGGTGTTGATGGTGATGGTGTAGTGTACTGATGGTAATGTCAAAGGTGTTGATGGTGTAGTGTAGTTATGGTAATGTCATAGGTGTTGATGGTGATGGTGTAGTGTACTGATGGTAATGTCAAAGGTGTTGATGGTGTAGTGTAGTTATGGTAATGTCAAAGGTATTGGGTGTGATGGTGTGGTGTAGTGATGGCAATGTAAAACGTGTTGATGGTGTAGTGTATTTATGGTAATGTCAATGGTGTTGATGGTGATGGTGTAGTCTAGTGATGGTAATGTCAAAGGTGTTGATGGTGTAGTGTAGTGATGGTATTGTCAAAGGTGTTGATGGTGTAGTGTAGTTATAGTAATGTTAAAGGTGTTGATGGTGATGGTGTGCTGTAGTAATGGTAATGTCAATAGGTAGATATACGTAAATGAGTAGGTCAGTATGGACTGAATGAAGTGAACTATACACTTTGAAGCCTGAACAGATTACATAATACTTAAAACCCTTTTATTAAAAAATATGGTTTATTTTCCATCATATGGGCCCTTTAAAGGCCTTCAGTCTGCTACATTAATTGTGGGGGAGTTTAGTTTACGGATCACTTCGCGTCTACATTTTGTGATTTAGTCTCTTCTGTGTTATACTGTGTGTGTACACACACACACACACACACACACACACACAGCCCTCATCAGCAGTGAAATTATAGACAAAAAGGTCAAACACGTGACAGGGAGCTGCTCTGGTTTAGGAATGGAGTGAACCCACACTAAATCAAATCACACCGTTCTCCCCCCTGACACCTCACACTACCCCACTACACCAAACCGGGCGAGAGACAGAGAAAGAGAGTAGAGAGAGAGAGAGAGAGAGAGAGAGCAGTGGGGGTTAAATGCAGACAGGGGAGTTGAGTGTGTGCAGCAGAGACACCCCCCCCCCCCCCCCCCCCCGATATCAAATGATTTATACACACTATAGCAGACTGTGACATGTGTGTGTTCGAGTGTGTGTGTGTGTGTGTGTGTGTGTGTGTGTGTGTGTGTGTGTGTGAGTCATCTGTTTCTCTTGGAGCTTGTTTAGCTCTTCTCCCTCCTCAGCTCTTCCCCCTCCTCCTCGCCTGTCTCCTCTGCTGCACTGCTGTGCAAACACAATGACAAAACTATCTGTAATGTTCTGTCTCTCAGTCTGGTCCAAGGGGGCGGCCTGCGCTCTCCCTGCGCTCTCCCTGACGTAAACTCTGTACCTCACAGGGCGTGCAAACTTTGTGTATAGAGGACCTACAAGCGCAAATTGTTCATTCTCTATGGGGGCTTACGGTTCAAGGCCAGAGCAAGAAGTAGAGAACGAAAAGACAAATTTAATATTTAAATGCTTGCTAAACAATATTAAATATTAGATGCAATTCAAAATACTGGGTGGACCAATAAGCACCAACAAGTTTTTAAGTTTAAACTTGGATTAAAGAAAGGTTTATCTATTAATCGTGTTGTACGAAACTAAACTTAGTTTAAAGATCATTGGGATTAAACCATTAACCACCATTTTAATCCTGGATTACTTTTCCAGTAAATAAACTGAATTGAATCCTGCTGCAATGTAACTTTAAACTCAGATTTAAGCTTCATTCAAGGATTAAATTTAAACTTGGTTTAAATATACAAAATGTGTTTCACTCTCGAAGACAGACGATATCATACACAGCAGCAAAGGACATCATACACAAAAGAATAAATCTTGAGAATGCTGCATGCTAGAGATATACTGAGCATTAGCCACATTTACATGCAGCCTGATAATCTATTTGTAATCCAACTAATAGCTCAATGGGAATAGAATATGTCCATGTTTACACTTCAATTAGAACAGTTTGATTGAGGTCATTCGGAATACAATTTCTATTTGATTGGACGAGGTGGGTAATCCTGTAAATAATTTGTTAAATAGAAGAATAAAATCGGTGTAAAAGCCTGTATCTGATTACATTCCCAATCGAAAGGTTTAAGTACATTCTGCGCAAAAGAGACAAGGTTTATGCTCTGAGCTTTAAAAGGTGATGGTGGGACGGGCGTCCAGCTTACATGTCTCAGAACTTTAGAAATTTCCATCTAAATCTGCGGTTCTCAGTGTTGAGCTTTACAGCTGAAGTCTGGACTAAATGTGGTCAGTAAATGACGCTGCAGTTCCAGTCAGAGAAGAAAGGAACTTAAGCCAACTTCATGAAGATGGACTTTGGACACCCCTGGGTTAACCACCTGCAATGATGTGCTTATGTTATGAAGATACACTCTTAAAAAGATGGCTCTTAGATAAAGACAGCAGTTCTATATAGAATCAGAAACACTCAAAGAAGTGTCTGCATACTTTGCATACTGGTGAAATGGTTCTTCAGACTGATGGAGAATGTATGTGGTTCTTTATAGCACCAAAAAGCATTTTTCTATTGTTACAATGTCAAGTTTGTTAGAATAGAAAAACACATCCAGAGCAGGAAACAGAACTAAAGGACTAATTTAAAATTAAACGTCTTGCTAAACAATATTAAATATTAGTTGCAAAACTATGAAAACATAATACTTTATAGCTTCCAAAAGGCACCTGAAGCTGAAGTCCAGAATTCTCCCGCTATAACAACAGAAACAGTTGTGTAAAGCGAATGGGCGTGGCTGTGGAGCTCTCTCTGCTATAAGCACACGAGAAGCTTTAGGGAGGAAACAGCAGTGAACCCATACCAGCAGAAGCTAGACAACACACCTGTTTATAGCAACAACATTCAAAACCAGCAAAAGATACAGAGCTACACAGTGTTACTGATGTGACTTCCATTAAAGATATTAGAACCTATAGAACACGCTTCAGTATAATCTTTTACAGACAAAATGTTTAGCCATCAGTATCACACTATTTCAACAAAAAAAAAAAACAGTGGCTTGTGGTGAAGCACAGAGAGGACAACTGGCCTCTGAGCCAGAACAAAAACAGCCCCTCAAATCTGACCAGTGCAGGAGCAGAGGGAGAACCGGAGGAAGAACTAGAAAGGAGAACCTGAGAGAAAGTGGCAGCTGCTACCACAGACTGGCACTTACTAGCAGAGTTTGTTGTGCCTCTAATGGACAGAGATGGGTCACTATAACCTGAACGACTCTAGAGCTCAACACACCAACTCCACTCAGCACACACACACACACACACACACACACACACACACACACACACAGAGAGAGAGAGAGACATAGACATAGAGTACAACTGCCAGTCAGGTTCACTGAGAGAAAGAGAGACAGAGAAAAGAAGTATTGTTTTCAAATGTATAAATTTAGGGGTCACGGTTTGATGCTTTTCCATATATTTAGTTTATTACTGTCTCTATTAATGTCTTGGGCTACAAACATCAGTACCTGATGTTTGTAAACATACTTTATTGGGGTTTTTTTGTTTGTATTGTTTGTCACTGTGAGAGCGTAATGTGAGCTGATTTACCTGAACGGCCTACATGTCTGAAAACACAGTGTGAATGGTCACTGAACTGCTGTAGGTCTCCGTATGAAACACAGCTGATAACTGACCTGTTGGTGTGATCTGTAGCATTTTATTACATGATTAAACTGACCACACAGAAAACTCCTCATTACAGACAAATGCAGAAAACCAGAATTACAGTCAGTTCGTTTTGCTCCTTTATTATTTCTGCAGCCTTTAAAGAGTTTTCAGGAGCGATGCTGAGAATCTGCCACTATGCTCAAATATGAATATGAAGATAAAGGAGCTGGTCTGTTTTATAACAAAGGAACAATCATCCCTACATTTTTAATTTGTTAAATGAAATGACTTCACAAGACCAGTATCTGCAGATTTTTGGCCATTAACCAAAAGTCACAATGGCCCAACTAATTGATTTTTATCAGTCATAATGGGCCGACTAACTGATCTATCAAAGTCATGACCAACTAATTGATTAATCAAAGTCATAGTGCACCAGCTAATCAATTTATTAGTTACATTGGAGCAAATAATCAATCACTAAATGTAATAATGGACAAACTAGTCAATTTATTAAAATCACAATGGACCAAATAATCAATTGATCAAAGTAATAATGGACAAACTAAATGATTTATCAAAGTCACAAGGGTTCAACTAATTGACTAATCAAAGTCATGACCAACTAATCCATTAATCAAAGTCATGATGGTCCAAATAATGCAATAATCAGTAATAATCGGCCAAATAATCGATTATTTAAATAGTCCTACATTAAAGTTAAGAATGTTTTTCCTCTAGAAAACTCAAGTTGTTTTTTATGTTTTATTATGACAGCATGTCAATGAAAGTGTATGTGTGTGTGTGTGTGTGTGTGTGTGTGTGTGTGTGTGCGCGCATATGTGCATGCATGTGTGTATGAGAGTGTATGTGTGTGTGTGTGTGTGTATGTGTGTGTGTACAACTGTATAAGTGTGTGTTTGTGTGTATGAGTGTTTGTGTATATGTGTGTATGTGTATATCTGTGTGTGTGTTTGTGTGTATTAGAGGGTGTGTATGAGTATATATATATGTGTATGTGTGTGTGTGTGTGTGTGTGTCTATATATGTATGTGTGCGTGCGTGTGTGTGTGTGTGTTACAGAGTGAATGTGCCGGCTCAGACACACCGGAATCTCACCGCGGCAGAAGTGGGCCGAGCTGATTCCTCTCCAGCGAACACAAAGCCTCCTCTCCAGAAGAGAAAACGCTGCACTGGAGATAACCAGCTTTATACTCACTCACACACACAGCGCTCAGCTTAACCACAAACACGGTGGGGGGCACGTGTGGGGGGGTGAATACGAGAGTACAGGGTGACAAATCCCACCTTACACACTAATTTAAGGCTTTACAATTTCAACACTTTTCTGTACCGACAAGCTGCATTTATTTTAATTATTCATTCAATCAATCATTATTTACAGAGAAAACACTGACCTACACACAGAACTCACTGCTGTGGATTTCTACTCTGTTTACATTGAATTAATTCCAATTTTCCCACTGGAACCAAGACCCAAAAGGAGACACTCTGTAAGAGCATAACAAAGAACCTCCCAAAGGAACCAAGAATCAAAAGGAGAAATTCCATAAGAAAATGAGCAAGAACAAGTGAAAGGAACCCAGACTAAAAAGAAGGAACGTTCATAAGAGCATAAGGAAGAACCACTGAGGAACCAGAATTTTACAGGAGAAACTCTATAAGAGCATGATTAAGAACCTCCCAGTGGAACAAAGACTCCAAAGGAAAAACTTCATAAGAGCATGAAGAAGAACCACTGAGGAACAAGAATTTAACAGGAGGAACTCTATAAGAGCATGATGAAGAAAATCCCAGTAGAATAAAGTCTCCAAAGGAAAAACTTCATAAGAACATTAGGAAGAACCGCTGAAAGGAACCAAGACCCAAAAGGTGAAACTCCCTAAGACAATGAGGAGGAACACCCCGAAAGGAGCCCAGACTAAAAAAGAGGAATACTCAGAAAGAGCACAAGGAAGAACCTTTAAGGAACAAAGACTCAAAAGGAGAAACTGTTTAATAACATGACGAAGAACCCACCACACCAACCTCCCCCTACACCCCTTTACCTGTCCAGATAACACCTACCATCTTGCAAAATTATCAACGTACTAGGAGTTTTGATTCAGGCAGATATACAATGGGACCATCACACACAGGCTATTGTAAAGAAAGCAAATACCAGACTTAATTTCTTGAGAAGACTAAGAAGAACCTGAGTGGCAATCTATGACCTTTGTTATACTGGTTATATTTGCCCCATTTTAGAGTACATCTGCCCAGCATGGCATGGAAACCTGAAACAGTATCTGTCGAACCAGATTGAGACTGTCCAGAAACGTGCATGGCAAATCATCATCATCAGGGCTTATTCTACATATCAAGAAGCCCTTCATGCTCTCGCATTACCAACCCTTAAAGAGAGAAGAGACATACTGTGTGGACAGTTTGCCTTTAGTCTCCTAAGGTCCTCTTTCAGAGAGTGGCTACCACCTTCAAGGGCCCAGATATCAGGCTGGAAAACCAGAGACAGAAACAAAATACAGATTCCAAAAATGAGAACTGAAAGATTCTGAAAGTCACCCATTCCTTTTAGAATATTAAATTAAGATTTATAGAATGGCTTGCATCTTTATGAGGCATACAGTGTCTTATTTATTTATTTTATTATTTTTTCTCTTTTATAACTGTCAGCATTGTAAATACTCATGCTATTTGGTTTTGCTTTCTGTAAAACTGCAAAATGAGTGTGAAATAAATTCAAATTCAAATTCAATTAAACTTCCCAGCAGGACCAAGACTCAAAAGGAGAAACTCAATAGGAGCACGAGGAAGAACCTCCTGAAGGAACCAAGACTCAAAAGGAGAAACTCTCTAAGAGCATGCTGAAGAACCTCCTAGCGGAACCAAGAGTCAAAAGGAGAAACTCTCTAAGAGCACAACAAAGAACATCCCAACAGAAGCAAGACTCAAAAGAAGAAACTCTCTAAGAGCATGAGGAAGAACCTCCTGAAGGAACCAAGAGTTAAAAGGAGAAACTCTGTAAGAGCATGACAAAGAACCACTGAGGGGAACCAAGTCTGAAAAACAGAATCTCCCAGGAATCAAAAGGAAGAACCACAGTAATTATTTGAGGTGTGATTTTGTCTTCAGTGATTTCCTTCTTGGCTAAAGCTTCTTATGGAGGATTATTTCTGCTGGCTCTCCACTTCAGAAGACATTCTTCATGTGTAGATGTGAACGCTCTTCAGAGGTCAGAAGGTCAGGTCAGCTTTATGGATCTGTAAAGGCCACTGAAGGACAGTGTCCATCTCTGAGTGTATTGACGTGAGGAGACATTGGAGTTATTGATCTGCTCTCTGTTCTCCGGAGGTATAACACATGACCCCACGGCCTTGATCTGACAGAGGGAAACGTGCGACACCTGCTCCACCAAAGCCCCCCTTGACACAAAGCATGCTGGGATTCATGAAGGACAGCCGAAAGCGCTCTCCACAGCTACAGCCACTCCATTTCCACACTCGTTATTACCACAGAGCATTCAGCATCATCACAGAGATAAAGGCCTAAATCATATCAGAAAATGTATCTGCTTTTTTAGCAAAAAATCAATGTAATGTATCAGTAAAAATGGAAAACTATGTTATGACTTAAACATCTAGAAGCCAGAATTGAGTCCTTGTTTATAGATCACAGTGAGTCATACAGTATCAGAAACCACATAACCAAGACTATTAGAAATACTGAATACTGCTCTTAAGTGTGTGAAGATGATGTTCTTACCTAAGAACAAATCCCAAATACACCGATCATGCATAACATTATGACCACTGAAGCTGAAAATGCATCTCCAACGTACCGCTTTAAATCATTTTAAACAAAGTTAATAGGGTTTTCTTTAAATTACGGTATGGGTGAAAATCTTGTTATCAAACTATCGCTTTAAACAGGGTACATTTGGGGTAAGGGTGAAAATCATGTTGGCAAACTATCGCTTTAAGTGGTTTTAAATATGGGGTACGCTTCAAATACAATACATTTAGGCTAAGGATGAAAACAATCATCAAACTATCGCTTTAAACAGTTTTAAACATGGTCTGCTCTAGACATGGACCCTTTGGAGTGAGTCGGAAAAGCATCTCTCCAAACTATCGCTTTAAACTGAGGCAGTTTTTTCGCTCGTTTCTCAGAAAAGCCTCATTGATGTTGCTCCTGCGCCTCCAGAGTGGGCCGGTGGTGAGTAGCCTTATCTTCAGAGCGTCAGAATGTTGCATATTGATTGTGTCTTTGTGCGCCGTGCGCTAACCGCTATTGACAAACACATCCAATCATCTTTTCCTAAACCAGCTGTCCATAAAGAGCAACAATCCAATCCCAATCAGATGCTCTGCACACGGGTAATCTGGAACCATTCTGATAACAATCACACATACCACAACGGAGCGAAAGCGGGGCGCAAACTCTTCACCCAGACGCTTAAAGCGATAGATCGACCACCTGCCTCCCCCCCATTTCCCTTCGTATAGCCGCTCGGCCAAGACTCTTTTAGCACTGAAGCTACGAGGCAAATGTATTGTTGAATATGGTTCTATATAGCACTATAAAGGGTTCTGCTATTGTTACAATGTCAAGCTTGTATACAACCGAAGAACCTTTATGGAGCTATATAGAAACCTTTTCAAAAAGTGCTATATAGAAGCATCTACAACACATTGTCCATCAATCTGAAGAACCATTTCATCATGCAGCATGCAGCAAATGGTTCTTAAAGTGTTCATGGCTCTATATAGAACCAATGTCTCTACTAAAGAAACCCTGAAGAACCAGATTAGCTGACAGGTAATGGAAGCTTGTAGGCCAAGAACTAGCATGGTGCTAACTACAGGCTTAAAATGGCTAGAGCAATATTGGGCCTCATTCACCAGCCGTTCTTAGGGAGAAATTTCTTCCCACTTACGCAGCTTTAATAGAGACTGACATTCACCAGTGTTTTCTTATTTGGGATTTGTTCTTATTTCACGTCATGAACCTTACACAGACCTTTTCTTAGGACCTTTCTCAAGAACACATTTCAGAACAAACTTAGGGAGATACTGGAGAAAGAGGTCCAACAAGAGAACTCATAGAGAGGAGAAATAACACTCTATAATGTCTTCTGGGTTTCTCAAACACTAGGGGGCAGTCCTAAACAAGTCTAAAATGAATGGGTTAATATGGAGCATTTGAGTAAAATCATAGGTCATAAACTCTAAACTATTTAAGCTTTTAAACCTGAGTTATAGGAGTTAAAAACGGCACCTCATGTACATTCATGACATCATTGAGCATGAACGTGAGCTGCTCCACAGGCCAACCAGTCAGCACTCAGTAGCAGTAATCTTAACCAATCAGCACTTAGTAGCAGTGATGCTAACCAATCAGTACTCACTATCAGTAATGTTAACCAATCAGCAATCAGTAGCAGTAATGTTAACCAATCAGCACTCAGTTGCAGTAATACTAACCAATCAGCACTCAGTAGCAGCAATGTTAACCAATCAACACTCAGTAGCAGTAATGCTAACCAATCAACACTCAGTAGCAGCAATGCTAACCAGTCAGTGCTCAGTAGAAGTAATGCCAACCAATCAGCACTCAGTAGCAGTAATGTTAACCAATCAGCACTGAAAGGCAGTAATGCTAACCAATCAGCACTCACTATCAGTAATGTTAACCAATCAGCAATCAGTAGCAGTAATGTTAACCAATCAGCACTCAGTAGCAGTAATACTAACCAATCAGCACTCAGTAGCAGTAATGTTAACCAATCAACACTCAGTAACAGTAATGCTAACCAATCAGCACTGAAAGGCAGTAATGCTAACCAATCAGCACTCAGTAGCAGTAATGTTAACCAATCAGCACTCAGTAACAGTAATACTAACCAATCAGCGCTCAGTAGCAGTAATGCTAACCAATCAACACTCAGTAGCAGTAATACTAACCAATCAGTACTCAGTAGCAGTAATGCTAACCAATCAACACTCAGTAGCAGTAATACTAGCATTGTACTGCCCAAAACCCATTTCCTGTAGAAAAACAGAAACATACAGCTCCATTCACTCCCATTCACTGAGGACTTGCTCGTGGGGGCCCTCTGCTGTTTCGCAGTCATGAGTTTTGCTTGTGCTTTTGAAAATTACTTTTTGTAAAAAAGTACCTTTTGAAAATTGTTAACTACATTAGCCTTGTAGCTCCAGCGCTAAAAATAAAAAAGCAAAGTAAACTCATCTTGGCTACATTTAGCGAATGGGAGAAACGCACAACTTTGATTTTTGGCCAAACTATCGCTTTAAGACGTGCGTCCCTGTAGGTAATTAAGTAAGCTGATTTGGGGCAGCGTATTAGCAGATGGTGTTCTAATCCCAGATAACTCCAAAAGCAGCAGAGATAATTCTAATAACATGAGGAGCAGAAGTTCTTGTGCTGCACTAACGCTGGTTACTGTAATTTGCATATTAGCCTCTAAGCTTTAGCGCCGTTGTGCCGGCCGCCTGAGAGAAACGACCGGGCTGAATTTGGCTGGAGAAAAAAAAACGGAGGAGACTGGGAGATAAATTGGAGGCTAATTTATAGAGCAGAAGGAGAATGGCGGAGCAGAACGGCGATAAAGAGCGGCGAAGGCCTTTTACAATAACAATGAGCAATAGCAGCAACTCTACAGGCACTGTAGCTCCATTAGAGCTTCCAGCCGCCTAACGCGCCGACTAAGTGGCCAGAATAAATGGAGTTTGGGTGAAAATGGTGAACTTTCGCTTTTAAAGCTTCCTAATGGACTTTCTGACGGAGCTCGCAAGCTGGGCGGTGGAACGGTGTAGCACAGACAATGCAAACACGACCGCGAGCGCTAGTAATTCATGTTCTGTGAGCAGAGGCTTTCACACTGAAACCGTTCCAGCAGTAATGCTGTCCTTCTGCTGAAAGGTCACTCACAGTCATGCTAATCACATAAAAGCCTGCTTTATGGCCCTCACCGTCTATTCATCATTAAACGCTGTCTGTGAGCAAGGTGCCTGTGAAGTGCCACCGTGAGGAAAAACGCAGCGCTCTGACATTCTGGAGAGAAGGGCAGGGGCCGCACTACTGAAACACCTCTGAAATCTGATCTGCTTAGTCGCCACGAGGACTTCAGTACTGGCTGCATTTATAACAGTCACTATTACAGAATAACAGTTCATAATCTTTCCATTAGTAGACTTCTTTTCTTTTTGTCTTAAGTTAAGATCTGACAGATCAGCATCTTATACCAGTTAGGAAATGTTAACATACTCTACTATGAAGTCGACAATCAGCTGTCATGTCTGTTACCTAGCAACCAGCCATAAACACATAGCTGAAACGTATAGGCGTTATCAAAATAATGCTAAAAATACTGTCAAGTGTGATAAACTGTATGCAGTGAATACTGTGAGAGCGCCCCCTGCTGTTTATCAGAGCGTAACCGCTCTCCAGTTTCAGTCTCCATTTCCCAAACGCTTTAGCCGAGCACGCTCACGTTATTCCTTCTAATAAACAGACACACGTTCAGCTCGGTCTCCTCATTATTCACCACTATCACTGTAATATTTCATCATCAATATTAACACACAAAGGTAGTAAGAGGGACGGTGGAGATCGAGTCTGCAGCATCTGAGATTTTTAAAAACGTAAAGTTAAAAAAGAAAAACATCTCACAGTGAAAGCAGCATTTTACAGTATAAATAGATGTAGCCCATTTTGCTGGTGGTGAAATTTGCCGCCTGACACAGCTGCCTAAAAATGTTATGACCTAACTCTGTTAACTGAAAACAACTCGTGCTAGCTAGCTCTACTAACTGAAGACAGCTAACATTCGCTAACTCTGCTAAATGAAAACAACTAACATCAACTATCTCTGCCAAATAAAAATTCTAATTCTGATAACTGAAAACAGCTAATGTTAGTTAAATCTGCTACCTGGCAATAGCTAACCCTAGCTAACTCTGCAGAGAAAAGCTAAACCGAGCTAACTCTGCAAAGAAAAGCTAACTCTGCAGAGAAAAGCTAACCTGAGCTAACTCTGCAGGGAAAAGCTAACCTGAGCTAACTCTGCAGGGAAAAGCTAACCCGAGCTAACTCTGCAGGGAAAAGCCATCTGAGCTAACTCTGCAGGGAAAAGCTAACCCGAGCCAACTTTGCAGGGAAAAGCCAACCTGAGCTAACTCTGCAGAGGAAAGCTAACCTGAACTAACTCTGCAGAGGAAAGCTAACCTGAGCTAACTCTGCAGGGAAAAGATAACCTGAACTAACTCTGCAGGGAAAAGCTATCTGAGCTAACTCTGCAGGGAAAAGCTAACCCGAGCTAACTCTGCAGGGAAAAGCTAACCTGAGCTAACTCTGCAGGGAAAAGCTAACCTGAGCTAACTCTGCAGGGAAACGCTAAACGGAGCTAACTCTGCAGGGAAAAGCTAACCTGAGCTAACTCTGCAGAGGAAAGCTAACCCTGTCTAACTCTGCAGAGGAAAGCTAACCCTGTTTAACTCTGCAGAGGAAAGCTAACCCTGTCTAACAGAACAACAAATCATCATTTAATCAAAATGGCTGCGCAGGCGAGTTAAGAAGGGGTTTCTATCTCTGCTGCTGTGCTGCCTAAAGCTGAGAGCATGCAGGGAAAAATATACAGATATTAATATTTCCACTCACAGATTGTGCAGTCAAGGATTTCCAGAGAGAGAGAGAGAGAGAGAGAGAGAGAGAGAGAGAGAGTGTGTGTGTGTGTGTGTGTGTGTGTGTGTGCGGTTGATCAATCGAGCTGGTGTTAGGATGCAGGTGTGCAGGCTGAAGGTGCTTCGCATGACTCAATCTCCATCAGACACGACAAACCTAATTACAGCAAGACAGAGCAGGACAGAGTGCTAATGAGGAGAGCAGAGCAGAGCAGAGGCTTGATACTCCTCTACTCTTCTCTTCTTTCTCCCTCCTTTCTCTTCCTCTGATTTTTTACTTATTCTCCTCTTCTCTTCTCCTCTTCACTTTTCTTCCTCTCTTTCCTCCCTCTTCCTCTCATGTTCTCTTCCCTATTCTCTTCTTTTTACTTCTCTTCCAGCTCCAGCTGTTCTTTTCTCTTCACAGTGAGGTAATGACCTCCACTCACAGTATGAAATGATCTTCACCCTCACTGTGTGTGTGGAAGGCCACCTTTACTGTGTAGACAGTCTGAGAGCTTCATGTCTCTCAATCCTAAAGCAGAGTAAACACTGAGTGATCTTAGCCCATTTTTAAGCCTGGCTTGGTCATCACTGGCTAAGCTTCAGGATCCGACTGGATTTTAGCTTCATCTGTCATCAGACAATGAAATGGAACGATTAATTAACCGCCTAAAGGAGCAGCGACTGAGAAGGTGGACAATCAGATGGATTCTTGGTGCGTTATGATGATATATGATAATGTCACTGGGAGATCACAAGTTCGATCCCAGGTGATGCCACAGCCATCCATGTTCAATAGATCATTTCCTCGCTCTCTCTTTCTGAGTGGGCAGGGTGGTCCTCCCTCTACCTGCATCACTCAGTGTGATGCCAGCCAATGCAGCGGTCTGTTAGCTGACGTAACAGAAATGAAGTTATGGAACATCTACAGTTTGCAGACCACGTCTAAAACCCATCCCAGTTTAATGCCCTTTAAATTCACATGTCTACCTTCCATTTCCCGTGATTAAATTCTCAGCTTTTCTAGCTCCAAGCAGGACCACCCAGAGTCTAAGCCTAAGTTCTCAGAGTTCTTTACACTGCATCAAGCAGTGTCCCCTCATACTACCACCACATGCTGAAGACACAGTCCGAAATCGCAGAATAGCAGCTGGAATCCTCCTCTCAGCGTGTTGAGCTGAACAATAACACTGCGTTAGTAGCACTATGAAAGATGCGGATGAACCTTGTGCTGCTCTTTACAATTTCAGGTTTACTTAGGGTTTACTTGTGTATATTTTTGGGTTCAGGGTTTGTTTATAATCTGACTGGGGTCTACATTGTTTTTTATGTGTGACTGGGGCTTAGGGTATGTTTATGGTCTGAGTGAGGTTTATGGTTTGTTTACAGTCTGATTGTTGTTTAGAGTTTGTTTAGGGTCTGATTAGGGTTTAGGGTTGTTTACAGTCTAATTAGGGTTTGTGTAAAACATGAACAGGGTTTAGGGCTTGTTTAGAGTCTGATTGGAGTTTAGGGTTTGTTTAGGGTCAGATTGAGGTTCAGGGCTTATTTATGTTCTGACTGGGGCTTAGGGTTTGTTTATGCTGTGATTTTGGTTTGGGCTTTGTTCATGGTCTGACTGGGGTCTAGCTTTTTTTTTATTTGTGATTGGGGTTTAGAGTTTGTTTAAGGTCTGACTGGAGTTTAGGATTTGTTTATGGTCTTATTTAGGGTGGGTCATAGGCTGATGGGTTTTAGGGTGCATGTAGGGTCTGACTGGACTTTTAGGGCTTGTTTGAAGTCTGATTGGGGTTTAGGGTTTATTTATGTTATGAAGGGGGTTTAGAATTTTTTAAGGGTCTAAATGGGGTTTGTGTGAAGACTAATCAGGGTTTTAAGGTATGTTTATAATTTCATTAGGGTTTGTTTATCCGTTGATTGGGTTTTAGGATGTGTTTAGGGTGTGATTGAAGTTTAAGGGTTTGTTTGAAGTCTGCTTGGGGTTTAGGGTTTGTTTACAGTCTGACTTATGGTCTGTTTATAGGCTGATTGGGTTTTAGGGTGCATTGAGGGTCTGATTGGAATTTTAGGGCTTGTTTGGAGTCTGATTTGGGGTTTAGGGTTTGTTTATGTTCTGAATGGGGTTTAGAATTTGTTGGGGTTCTGATTGGGGTTTGGGGTTTGAAGTCTGATCGGGTTTTAGGGTTTGTTCAGGGTCTGATTTGAGGTTTGGGGTTTGTTATTGGTTTCATTGTGTTTTAGGAGGTTGAGGGTCTTACTTGGGTTTAGGGTTCTATGCTTTACTTTGTATGTTTCACCAAATGAGTTTCATCAAGTATACTTCTCAAGGTCACTTCACTCTGAGCGGCATCTGTGTCAGCCTGCTTCCAGCTTAAACCTTACACTAATCTTCACATCCGCAGGCTCAGAGAGGAGCTGCGAGACTAGAATGAGGTGCAACTCTAAACTCTCCACTCTTTCAGCTTCGGGGCTGTTTCTGCAGTGGATTTGAGCGAGCTGAGCTCTACTGTGCTGAGCGAATGCTCGACTAGCTGAGTGACAGGAGTCCCGCTGCCGCTGAAGAAAGCAAACACACTTCCCCTGCACTGTTCACCAATTTACAAAGTAAAGAAAGAAGTGGAAAAAATAACAAGCAAAAGAAAAGTCTGGAGTCAGTTTTGCCTGAGCCTTCGTGCTATCTGAGCAGGGTGAAGTCAAGCTGCTGCTAATGAAAGGCGCACGGCTGCCGCTGGAACGCAGCTTTGAGAATAATTGGCAGAAAGCTGATGAGATAGAGGGAGGGAGAGAAAGATGGAGTTGAGAGAGAGAGAGAGGGGGGGGGGGGGGTTCCTTTTTCAAATGAAACCACACGCTAACATACACACACGCATATAAAACAGCCTGGTTTCCACCACTGTCACACACTTTATTGTCTAACGAGCTCGGCTTCCCTCCTCCTCACGTCTTTAAGCACAGAGGCAGTTGTGCAGGATCTAAAATCTCCCCTGAGCCCAAAGCAATGAGACTGCCATCACAGGAAAGCTTTGTTTATTATAGATGAATCAGCCTCCGACTCTTTTCACCATCAGATACACACATACACACACACACACACACACACACACACACACACACACACACACATATATACACACACACACACACGAAAGATGAGCAACAGACCCATAAATGATCAATGCAGCTCAGCCTGGAAGATGTGTGATGTTCTTTCACTCCAGATTAGCTTTTACAGCGAGGTTACGTCAACAGCGCATTCAGCTAAATTTAGATAACAGCCTGATGAGTGAAAGAGAGAGTGTGTGAGATCATCAGCTTCTGGATTCAAACCTCAGAATGATAACGGAAAAGGAGAGGAAAGAAGAGAAGAGAAGAAAAGAAAAGGAAGAAAATAGGAGAAGAAAAGGAGAAAAGAAGAAAATTTAAAAGGGAAGAGAGGAGAAGTTTAGAGAAAAAGAGTAGAGAAGAGAAGAGATAAAATGAGAAGAGAAGGGAAAAAATCAGAAGTGAAAAAATGAGAAGAGAAGGGAAAAAATCAGAAGAGAAAAAATGAGAAGAGAAGAGAAAAATGAGAAGAGAGGAGAAGAGAAGAGAAAAAATTAGAAGAGAAGAGAAGAGGAAAAAAGGAGAAGAGAAAAAAATTTAAAAGGGAAGAGAGGAGAAGTTTAGAGAAAAAGAGTAGAGAAGAGAAGAGATAAAATGAGAAGAGAAGGGAATAGAAGAGAAAAAATGAGAAGAGAAGGGAAAAAATCAGAAGAGAAAAAATGAGAAGAGAAGGGAAAAAATCAGAAGAGAAAAAATGAGAAGAGAAGAGAAAAATGAGAAGAGAGGAGAAGAGAAGAGAAAAAATTAGAAGAGAAGAGAAGAGGAAAAAAGGAGAAGAGAAAAAATTAGAA
Source organism: Pygocentrus nattereri (assembly GCF_015220715.1). Lineage (NCBI taxonomy): Eukaryota > Metazoa > Chordata > Actinopteri > Characiformes > Serrasalmidae > Pygocentrus > Pygocentrus nattereri. Next base: position 12,329,585 of record NC_051220.1, read on the forward strand.
GAGAAGAGAAAAAAGGAGAAGAGAAGAGAAAAAGGAGGAAAAAATTGAAGAGAAGAGAAGAAAAGAAGAGAAGAGAAAATGAGAAGAGAAGAAAATAGAAAAAAGGAGAAGAGAAGAGAAAAAGGAGGAAAAAATTGAAGAGAAGAGAAGAAAATAAGAAGAGAAGAGAAAATGAGAAGAGAAGAAAATAGAAAAAAGGAGAAAAGAAAATAAGAGAAAAAGGAGAAGAAAAAAAGAAAGGGAAAATGAGTAGAGAAAATGAGAAGAGAAGAAAATGAAAAGAGAAGAGAAAATGGGAAGAAGAGAAAATGAGAAGAGAAGAAAATGAGAAGAGAAAATGAGAAGAGAAGAAAATGAGAAGAGAAGAGAAAGTTCCAGTATCTTCTCTGTGCTGTCCTGTTAAGTGAGTGGTCAAGTGCAGGCCTCTCTGCTGATGCTGAGTGACTCAGGGCTGATTCAGGTCAGCTGAGGCACACAGTATGGAGGCAGAGGCGTGAGTTAATGAGGATAATTAATGAGCTCTAATTAGTCTTGCAGACGTTAAAGCGCCTCATCAGGGATGTGACTGCGGGCCAGTTCCTCAGACACGCCGTCCAGCCGTTGTTAGCATTAACAAACAGACCAGCAACTGTTTACTCACATTCAGCTGCTCTTCATAATAAACATTGTTAAACATTTACGCTCACTAAGTATCACTGCGCTTCAGCTGCCCTGAGGTTTATGGTGGCTGCAGACACTTGTTTCACTCTAATATAACACGACGGTGAGAGTCCAGTAACCGCATTTTAGGGTCTAGTATTGACAACTGGCACATGGTACAGCAGGATGAGGAAATGGGGGCTGAGGGGGCTGTAGAAATAAAATGTAGCTGAATGCTCTGTTGACCTAACTTCACTGTAAAAGCTAATCTGGAGTAAAAGAACATCACACATCTTCCAGGCTGAGCTGCATTGATCATTTATGGGTTTGTTGCTCATCTTTCGTGTGTGTGTGTGTGTGTGTGTGTGTGTGGAGCTGGAGCCTATCCCAGTGGTCATCGAGCAGAAGGCAGGTTACACCCAGTCCGTTGCAGGGCAAACACACAGACATAAACATTCACACACACACTCACAACTAGGAGCAACTTAGCATGTCTCTCTGGCCTGACTGCATGTCTTTGGATTGTGGGAGGAAACCCACACAGACATGGGGAGAACATGCAAGGTTCCCCAGGTTGCCAGCCCGGGAATTGAACCCAGGCCCTTCTTGCTGTGAGGCTGTTGGACAACATATCCAATGTCGAAACTGAGAAATTTGATTGTTTTTTTTTAACTATTTTGAATTTGATGCCAACAACATGTTCCAAAAAAGTTGGGATGGGACAACAAACGGGGGTGGGAACGTTGTGTAATGCAAAAAAAAAATTATCGACCCTGACGGAGAAGCGGCTTAGAAAATGGATGGATGGATGGATAATTGGCAACAGGCCAGTAACATGAAGGGTATAAAAATCAACAGAGAGTCTTTCAGAAGTAAAGATGCAGTGGTTCACCATTCCGTGAAAGACTCCTCGATCAAATACAAGAATTCAAGAATAACGTTTCTCACCATAAAATAGCAAAAACTTTTGCTTTTCATCATCTACAGTACATAATAACATTAAAAGATTCAGAGAATTTGGAGAAATCTCACAAGAGATAAGGCCAGAAACCAGTATTTGCTGGCCATCATTTTTGGGCCTTTAGATGGCACTGCATTAAAAATGGACATGATTCTGTACAGAAAATCACTGCATGGGTCCAGAAACACTTCTGAAAACTACTGTCTATGAACACAGTCACTGCAACCACAAATGCAACTTTAAACTCTTAAATGCAAAGAAGAAAGTTTATATAAACAGGACCCCGAAATGCTGCTACTTTCTCTGGGCCTGAGCCCATTTAAAATGGACTGAGGTGAAGCGGAAAAGTTTCCTGTTGTCCAACGAATCAACCTTTGAAATGCTTTTTGGAAATCATGGACAATGTGTCCTCAAGGCTAAAGACCACTCCGCTCATTATCTGTGCACAGTTCACAAGCCAGTATTCATGATGGTATAGGGGTGCATTAGTGCACATGGCATGGATGACATGCACATCTGTGAAGGCACCACTGATGCTGAAGAATATATACATATTTTGGCAACATATGCTGCCATCCAGACAACGTCTTCTTCAGGGAAAGCCTTTTTATTTCAGCAATACAATGCCACACCACATTCTGCATGTACTACAACAGAATTGCTCTGTAATAAAGGTGTCAAGTTGCTAAACTGGCCTGCCTTCAGTCTAGATCAGTCACAACTGATAACATATGGTGCATTATTAAATGAAAAATATGACAAAGGAGACCCCGAATTGTTGAGCAGCTGAAATCCTGTCTCAAGTAATCATTTTTTAAAACTACAGCAGTTGGTCTTTTTTGGAAATGGGGTTGTAGTTTCATTTAGGTTTCAAGTAACTAAAGTTACATTAAAGTGTCATGCAAAGCCAGCCTAAGAAAGCAGCAGTGGGTCCATGCAAAACTGTGAAAAATGGAATACAAATAGCAAAAAAATGATGCTTCTAGTTAGAGGTGGGTGATGTGGCAAAAACCCATCACAATACTTGACATACTGCACATAAGCAGGACTGATTATGCTGTCTTTGTAAAAAAATAAATGTAAAAAAATACATGCACTCAGTGTTCTTTAGCAGAAAATTATATTGCAGTGTAATTTATTACAATACCAAAAACATTGTTATACCGCCAACCTCTACCTTTAGCTGAAAAAGGCTGTTATGCTATGATACAAAAAAGGCAATGTATAAGGTTTTGTTCACACTGCCAGAGCAAATCAGATTTTTTCACACCCAGATTGCATCCAGGTTGACTGTGATAGTCTAAACAGCAGAAACACATGAAGTCAGATTTCAAATCAGAATCAAATCTCCAGTCAGTTTTTTACAGATGCGTCTAAGTCTGGACTCACAATACGACAAACAACGAAGACTTCAAATCCAAAGTAATGCAGCACTGTGATTCAAGATTTTTTAAAAATATGCCTATTTTGAATTCAGCGCCAAAAACACATTCCAAAAAAGTTGGGACGGGGGCATGTTGACCGCTGTACTGCATCACCTCTACTTTTTAAGAACACGCTGTAAGAATTTGGGAACTGAGGAGACCGACCACTGCAGTTTTAAAAGCGAAATGATTTCACTTTTGGGAACTGGCGGTTGGCATCAATTTCAAAATGGTCACATATTTTTCAAAAAACAATAACATTTCTCAGTTTTAACATTTGTTGCCTTTGTACTATGTTTAATTAAATACAGGCTTTAAATGATTTGCACATCATTGCATTTTCTTTTTATTTAAATTTTGCACAGCGTCCCAACTTTTTTGTGAATGGGGTTGTATTACCGTCCTATAAAATCAACAGATTTTTCAGCAATGCAAGTGTTTTCCTTTCCTTTTACTTGTTATTCCTGTCTTTTCTGCTTTCAATCAATGGCATAAATAAAGAGCTGAGTAAAGATATTTCATTCATGATATGGTACAAAAAATAAAATTTGACACTTCAGTGTTCGGGCCTAGAATTTTAAGAGTTTTGCTCATTTTGCTTCATCTCTAAAGTATGTGCAGTAATGCAGTGTAAAGTGCTGCACTGCCATTGGAGTGAATGACCTTCTCAGTGCAGCAGTGGAGCTGAATGAAGGGTCCAGTCAGAGTGACCTGTTTATCTCCAGCTCCATCCATTACAGCTTTCCTCTCAATACAGCAATTTGTCTCCATCCTCACCCTCACTCTCTCACCCTCATCTTTTCATTCACTGTGGAGTTTATGACTGCACATTCAACACTTTCACAGAGCAGCTTTCTGACCTAAAAACCGCCCAGAGTGGATCAATGGAAACGTTGCGTTAAACTGATGCCCTCGTACAGCTATTACAGTCGACTAATACGTCTTCATCATCGAGCAGATCATCAGCACATGCACCGCTGTCTGGAGGTCAGACTGTCTGTCTGACCAGCAGGCCTGTAAAGTTTGAGGACACTGGGCTGTTTCACTGTTAAAGAGAAATTCCTTCTCATCTTCACATTTATATGCATAATTAAAGTTTCAGAATCGTTCAGAGTGGTTCGATATGAAACGCTCTGTTCTAGAGAAACTTAGAGTCAGAATTGTTCACAGTGGTGGTGACAGGAACCAGACGTCCGCCTCTAAAAGCTCCCTCACAGAAAGTTATTACATTAAATTACATGGTTATGAATTCATTGCCTGATGCCTGAGACACTGTTTTATGATCCAAAACTTACATTTTTTAACTCTCTTGGTGGAGGAATACTTGCAGGGTGTTGTGAGGCAAATAATCATGAATAATCATCATAAACTGAATTATGCAGAAATTTTGTGAAGTTGGTGGACCCCCCATTTTAGTAAGATGGTCAGCTTCTTGTACCTTTTGTTTAACTGTTGTTAAAAGCTCATATTGAATCTCTTTTGGTTCGAAGGTGCTTTAAGCACCTCAAGGGTTTGAGTGCTGAAATCACAAGAAGGGGATGAAGTGGGCGTTTTTGGTTTTTGGATAAAGAGGCTTTTGGTTGTACTGGGAGTTTCGGTTGTACTGGGAGGAGTTTTGGTTGTACTGGGAGGAGATTCGATTGTACTGGGAGGGGAGTTTTGTTTGTGCTGGTATGGGTTTCAGTTATACTCGGAGGGGTTTTAGTTGTACTGGGAGGAGATTCGATTGTACTGGGAGGAGATTTGTTTGTGCTGGTATGGGTTTCAGTTATACTCGGAGGGGTTTTAGTTGTACTGGGAGTTTCAAATGTACTGGGAGGAGTTTTGATTGTGCTAGGAGGTGTTTTGATTAATACTGGGAGGGGTTTTGGATATATTGGGAGGAGTTTCATTTGTAGTCTGAGGAGTTTTGGTTGCACTGAGGTGTTTTGTGTATACTAGGAGTTGTGGTTGTACTGGGAGTAGTTTTGGTTGTACTGGGAGGAGTTTTGGTTACACTGGGTGGAGTTTTGGTTATATTGGGAGGGGTTTTGCTATACTGGGAGGGTTTTTTTTGTACTGGGAGGAGTTTTGGTTATATTGGGAGGGGTTTGGCTATACTGGGAGGGGATTTGGTTGTACTGTGAGGAGTTTGGGTTGTACTGGGAGGAGTTTGGGTTGTACTGGGAGGAGTTTTGGTTGTACTGCGAGGGGTTTTGGTTATATTGGGAGGGGTTTGGCTATACTGGGAGGGGTTTTTGGTTATATTGGGAGGGGTCTGGGCTATACTAGAAGGGGTTTTGGTTATACTGGGAGGGGTTTTGGTTGTACTGGGAGGGGTTTTGGTTATATTGGGAGGGGTTTTGGCTATACTGGGAGGGGGTTTGGTTATATTGGGAGGGGTTTTGGCTATACTGGGAGGGGGTTTGGTTATATTGGGAGGGGTTTTGGCTATACTGTGAGGAGTTTGGGTTGTACTGGAAGGGATTTTGTTTGCTGAATGTGTCTTGGAGAGACGGATGTGTTTTACGCTACTGTAACGTGGTTGAAATGCGTCTCAGTTCACCTCCTGAAGTGGTTTGAGTGATCAGATTTGTGTTTTAAATGTGTTAAAAGTGACCAGGTGTAAACAGAGTCCAAGAAAACCTGATTGATTGAATCAAAAACATTTTAAAAAGCTAGCTGTCCCCAAACGTTTAACAGGCAGTGTAGAGTGAAAGTCCTGAAATGTTTCGAAATCATTATCAGCACAGCTGGTTTCAATTTCTTTTACAGAGAAAGAAAAAACCTCCTCTCCTCATCACCCACACTCACACACAGTTCCACAAATGACAGCACTCACGGCACTTAAAAGCCTGCCTGCTCACAACAAAGGCGTTTATTTCTCTTTGAGACTGACTCTTCCTCTCCTGCCTTTCTGCTGCATATTTATAATTCCATTACAGAGCTGCGCGTCTCTGCACTTCATACGGAAGAATAACGCGTCCTCAGATGTCTCTCGCCTTCCCGAGCTCACTGTCTCACTGCTGAACGAGACAATAAGAGAGAAATCACCTCCGAACACTCATCTGTACAGGTCACCCACCTGCACACTAGACCTGGACGACATCCGAAAATAAACAGCGTCATACTGTCTAGTGATAAAACCATGATTATCGATTATATCGCCCCCCTCCCCAAATACACGTGGTCCACAGCAGCTTGCTTTCTAGTCTATTTTAGCTCAAGTCGAGAGGCTTTTATTGTCTTTTATTGTTTTATTGTCATTCCATCTATGTAAAAGTACACCGTGGAGTGAAATTACGTTCCTCCAGGAATGAGATGCAGATAATAAATAGGATAAATTAAACAGACATTAGACACAGTAAAGAGGCAGGACAGTGCAGCACCGACACAACACACATATCTGAACATGAGGTAGTAAGAAAGTTAACCTTAGAGAAAGTTACGCACAGTCAGAGCGGTTAGCCGTTAGCCGTTAGCCCCACAGTAACTTACTATTGAGTTCTTCATGGTTGATTTGACAGTGAATCCCTCCGTCTTCAACGGCTCTGCTCTGATCAGCACAGCGCTCCTTAGGTTTGTGCACAGCGACATATCTCCCCTCTTTTTGTCTGTCTATCCGTTTCTCGGTTGTCTCTGTCTGTGAGAGGCCAGTTTATTAGCTAGCTCCTCTACTCTCCGCTTGTTTGCGTTGCTAAGGACGCGGCCGTTGCTGGGCTCGCCGTTGCCATGGAGACGAGGCGCAGCCGCAGTCCGCTGTGGTGCTAATGCTGCTTTTTAAAAATATGTAGAAAATATAATGATTTTTTGCCGAATAAATCGAATTAACCCAGCGTGATGTTGATAATATAACTGAAAATGATAAAGTTGGCACATATTTTTGGATTTAAATCATCAGATGCAACATTTTAATTCACTTTTGTGGCGTTTGTGAGGGCTTTGGTTAGCATTTGAGTTGTTCACAACGTGGCTAAACTGGCACAAATGCTTTATAATAATTGTTATTAGTAATAATGTGCTCTGTCCCTGTACATCTATCCATCCATCCATCCATCCATTTTCTAAGCCACTTCTCCGTCAGGGTCGTGGTGGGGTGCTGGAGCCTATCCCAGCAGTCTTTGGGCAAAAGGCAGGATACACGCTGGACAGGTCGCCAGTCCATCGCAGGGCAGACAGAAAGACACTCACACATACCTAGGGGCAATTCAGCATGTCCAATTGGCCTGACTGCATGTCTTTGGACTGTGGGAGGAAACCGGAGAACCCAGAGGAAGCCCACACAGACACGGGGAGAACATGCAAACTCCACGCAGAGAGGACCCTGGTCACCCGGCCGGGGAATGGAACCCAGGCCCTCCTTGCTGTGAGGCAACAGCGCTACCCACCACGCCACCGTGCCACCCCCTGTACATTTAACCCAAATAAACTGACCTAAAGTACATAATGAGACTAATGAAGCAGCCTGAGATTTTAATAAATCCTTTTCAAGGGTGAATTCTTTGCTGTTTATTTTTTCTTCTTTTAATAATAATCAGCTTATTGCTCTTTTTGGTTTGTTCTCCCAGCATTGTGTACTTCGCTTAATCAGCGATGGCTTAGCTGGCAGCACTCTGTCTGCTAAGTCTGGTGGGAATAGCACGGCACTTAATCACTCCAGTTTAACAGTATGGCAGTTTTAATCTCCCCTCACCTCCTCTCTCGCTCTCTCCCTCACTCGCTCTGGCTGGAGGCCACCACTATCAATCTTCAGAGCTCAGGCAATTCCTCTAAAAGCCCCTATTTGTGTTTGTTGTTTATGGCTCCGGAGAGGCCATAGCTGGTGGAAGCTGACTGCTTTCATACTGACAGACACATTTTACAGTGTGTGGTTGTACAAAGGCCGGAATAAGCAGATCACATGTTGCTAACGATGCTATTATTGCCCTCTCTTCTTCTCCTTCCTCTCGCTCTGCACAGACCTCATTTATATCATCCTCCTGACACTAATGATTTGTGTGTCGTGTGCTGCGTTTTGATGTCGAGGCGAGAGATAAATAAAAGAGTGCAGTGTTGTAAGCTGGCTCACTAATGAATACACACGCTGACGCTTTCCACAGCGCATCTGTACTAGCATCAGCATCATCGGCCATCACGATCTCCATCGTCTAGGCCCTACCTTGGCCTTCTATGGGATTCAACGGCGTCCGCAGAGACACAAACACCAATTAGGGCCCCCATTAATGGAGTGCAATGTGTTTGGATGCCATTAGCTCTCAGCCATACATGCAGGCCCGGGCCAGAGCAGGCGGTGGACGCTCACGCAGCGGGAGTCTGCCAATTACCAGGCCCCAAACGGCCCATTAGGACAGAGTGTGAGCGCGGCCCTGCTGGTGTGAGACGTCTCACACATTCTCTCTCCTCACTCTCGCCCTGTTAGGAGAGAATCCAGCATGACTGCTGCTCAGCGGAGGAGGTGACGGCACAGTAAACAACTGATGCTAATGCTAGAAAAACTGAGCTATATGCATGGTTTGTGGTGCGCATAGAAACAGTCTCGTGGCTGGGGTGTTTTGTGTGCACTTTAGCATGTTTTCAGGTCCTTCTGGGGACCTAAATACAGGATAGGTCATTGACGGGCCCATATCATTGAAAATTGAACGTTCCTTATGTAATGTAGTATGTAAACAAGTTTCAAACTGAACAGGCCCAACACTTTATATATGGGAACTAAGCTGCTAAGCTGTTTTGAATTAATTGGGCCTCGTTCTCCAATATCTGCCTAAGTTTGTTCTCAAATGTGTTCTTGGGGACCTAAGAAAAAGTCTGCATCAGATTCATGACTTGCTCGTAAAGAGCAGAACTGTTCTCACCTTTGCGCTCTTGTGTGTGTAGACTGTGTTCTTTATTCTTTGTTCTTACTAAACTGTCACTGGGGTGGGACCTTCAATGGTACATCTCAGTACATTTACTCAGGGAACAAAACTATACCATAATTCACTGAAAGTTTATGGTCTAAGTTGTACTGACTCCACACACCCCATCTCCTCTCCAGGCTTTTTATTTTATTGTTCCACTTTAAAACATTAGGTAATAAAAAATATGTACAAATATGTACTTTTCAGTTGGAAAAATGTATTTAAGGTTCACAATTGGACCTTAAAACCACTGTTGTACCTTTAAGGGAACATTTACATTGTTTGTACCCTGATGAATGAAAAATGTACCTGCACAGAACCTTTATTTCTAGCTGTGTATGGTGCATAAACTTGCACAAATGGTATAAGGGGCCCTTATACAGAAAAGGAATGAAAGCATTGTTTAAGAAAAGGGCCCTTTAAACATATTAGTAAACCTTGATTTTACATTAAAACTGACCTCAATGTTCCAAAAACACATTATTTTCCTCAAACTGTTCATTTCTATCCCACCTCTGTTGGAAACACTGTTAGCGCTCCTGTGTCTCTAAGCCTTGCCTCCAGATGAGCCCAGCGTGCTCTGATTGGTCAGCTTTCCCACTCTGTTTTGATTGATCGACCTCCAGAGTGGCCCTGCCCCTCCACATTATGCCCCTGTCCTGCAGTCTGCAGGCAGTCCCTTCTCTCCTGGGCAGCTGTAAGTCTGCTTTGGCATCTTCTCCACATGGCTACAAAACTGACCACACTCTTCTCCATTAGCTGCTCTGCACTGTGTGAGGGGTCCAATCTCAGTAGGCGGGCAGTAAGGACTGTGTTACGAGATTGAGTCATGTCGTAACAAAGGAAGAGGGCCGGAATTCTAACAAAGTGGTTCAGGCAGCTGAGAAAAGTGGTTTCTGTGGGAGAGAGTTTCTCCCTCTGGAGGAAGCGCTGAGCTTTGTGAGGTGAATAGGTCCTCCTTAACAAACATTATACTGTACAGACCTGCCTACTCTTGTAAAAACATGAGGTAAAACTGCAGCTTTTATTAGAAAAAGTAAAATAGACGAAAGCAGAACTTTGGTTACTGAATAAAAAGTCAGAGTTGGGTTAACATTTCATTACTCATTCAATTGTAATTTTAGAATAGATCAATTGGAGTTTTCTTGTGTAATTGAGCTAATGTTAGCATATTGAATTGAATCTCTAAATGTAGGTATTGTGATATAAACTGAGTCTGTTCTACAGTTTCTCATTAGGTTGAAAGAATAACTGGCTCTAAATGTAGGTATTGTGATATAAACTGAGTCTGTTCTACAGTTTCTCATTAGGTTGAAAGAATAACTGGCTCTAAATGTAGGTATTGTGATATAAACTGAGTCTGTTCTACAGTTTCTCATTAGGTTGAATGAATAACTGACTCTAAATGTAGGTATTGTGATATAAACTGAGTCTGTTCTACAGTTTCTCATCAGGTTGAATGAATAACTGGCTCTAAATGTAGGTATTGTGATATAAACTGAGTCTGTTCTACAGTTTCTCATTAGGTTGAAAGAATAACTGGCTCTAAATGTAGGTATTGTGATATAAACTGAGTCTGTTCTACAGTTTCTCATCAGGTTGAATGAATAACTGGCTCTAAATGTAGGTATTGTGTTATAAACTGAGTCTGTTCTACAGTTTCTCATTAAACTGAATAAATAACTGACTCTAAATGTAGGTATTGTGATATAAACTGAGTCCGTTGTACAGTGAAAAACATCACTGACTGTGCCAATTGGTGTGTATAAGCATGTCCTGGCTGATCGACTATGCTTAAAACCGGGGGAATTAGATTTATCGCTTTAAAGAACACAGTTTTCTCTGATTATATCCTCTACGGTGGGTTGTGAGCAGGCTGGTGAATGTATTGGTGGTCTATTTGATACGGCCTGCCTCCCACATACTGTTGCAGTATTGATCTTCATCAATAATAGAGCAGAAGCCTGTGGGTTATTGGCTCGTTTCTGAACATGACCCACTCCCAGCTCTCTGCGGAAGATATTTAACAGATTTGACATGCAGCGCTTGCTCCTCTGAACCCGCTCTCTGGGGATTTGTTCTTTGTTTTGTTCTGTTTTGCCGTCCGCTGCGGCTGGTCTGGTTTAATTTAGGCGGATGAGTTTGTAATCATCGGCTCCAAAGCTGACACGACTGGCTGGTTCTTTAGAGTGCCACTTGTCTGGGAATTATTAACTGAGCTCCGTCTGAAAACAACAAAACTCTTGCTTTTTTTCCCTCAATTCACTGAGGAATAAACTCCAGCGTGGCTGTCTGTCATTAGCAGATGAATCTGAGGGATGTTTTTAATGAGATGTGCGGTTTGCAGTGGAGTTCTTCTGCTGTACAAGCCTCTAAATTAAACCTCACTCTGCACACGCTGTAAATACCTAATGTATCTCACCAGCTACAGGTGTTCTAGATAAATGATCTACATATATAGTACATATACAGTGGGTAAATTCAATTCAGTGCTGAACAGTCTCAGGGCTGCAGTAGATCTTGCACTCTAAAAAAAGATGGTTCTTTAAGAAAAAATATGGCTGTATATAGCACCAAAGATGGTTCTTAACAATATCATCATAACAATAGCGAAATTCTTTTTGGTGCTATATAGAACCATATGCAACACATGAACCATTTCACCATGCAGAGAACCAAGTAAGCATGCAAATGAGTGTTCATGGCTACATACAGAACCTTTGTCTTTACTAAAGAGTCCTTGAAGAACCATCTTTTTTTTGATAAATCAAGTAGATCTTTAATAATGTACTATAGGGTAAAGTGAGAGGGTCTTTGTACTACTTAAAGTACTTGAATGTTCTTCCAGAATCTTGTTCTTACTAAGGTAATACCCTTTGTTTATAGGGGGAAATGTTGTGTTCTATAAGCTCATGTTGGGTACAAATAGATGTGATGTTATAACTGTGAATGTCCTGTAAGCTGCAGCATGGGAGAAGTGAAAGAGAGCAGAAGAACGGAGAGTAAATTGGAAAAATCAAAGCTAGTAGCTGGAGTTCGAGTCTTCTTTCTTTGCTTCCCCACACACAGCAACTACATTTCATGATGCTCCAATTCTTGAGGCTACGCTACATGAAGCTATACTAGGTTTATCTCATACTTTATCATAGGCATTATTCTGTCCATCTGCACATACATTGCCTTGCGAAAGTATTCACCCCCTTGGCATTTTTTGTGTTTTGTTACCTCACAACCTGGAAATAAAATGGATTATTTGAGGGTTTCATTTACATCCTTTCATTTACAGAACATGCCTACAACTTTGAACATTTGATTTTTTTTTTATTGTGAAGCAAACAACAAATAGGTTGAAATAACAGAAAACGTCAGTGTGCATAACTATTCACACCCCCCTAAAGTCAGTACTTTCTAGAGCCACCTTTTGCGGCAATTACAGCTGCAAGTCGCTTTGGATAAGTCTCTATGAGCTTGCCACATTTTGCCACTGGGATTTTTGCCCCTTCCTCAAGGCCAAACTGCTCCAGCTCCTTCAAGTTAGATGGTTTCCGCTGGTGAACAGCAATCTTCAAGTCTGACCACAGATTCTCAATTGTATTAAGGTCTGGGCTTTGATTTGGCCATTCCAATACATTTACATGTTTCCCCTTAAACCACTCAGGTTTTGCTTTAGCAGTTTGCTTTGGGTCATTGTCCTGTTGGAAGGTGAACCTCCATCCCAGTCTCAAATCACTGATAGACCGAAACACATTTTGCTCAAGAAAATCCCTGTATTTAGCACCATCCATCTTCCCCTCGACTCAGACCAGTTTCCCAGTCCCTGCTGCTGAAAAACATAGTGTTCTTGGGGTGATGAGATGTGTTGGTTTTGTGCCAGACATAGCATTTCCTTGGTGGCTGAAAAGTTTTGGTCTCATCTGACCAAAGCACCTTCCTCCATACATTTGGGGAGTCTCCAATATGCCTTTTGGCAAACTCAAAATGAGCCTTCCTATGTTTGTCTGTAAGTTAAGGCTTTTTTCTGGCCACTCTTCCATAAAGCCCAGTTCTATGGAGTGTACGGCTTATTGTGGTCATATGGACAGATACTCCAGTCTCTGCTTGGGAATTCTGCAGCTCCTTCAGGGTTACCTTTGGTCTCTGTGCTGCTTCTCTGATTAATGCCCTCCTTGCCTGGTCTGAGAATTTTGGTGGGCGGCCCTCTCTTGGCAGGTTTGTTGTGGTACCATGTTCTTTCCATTTGATGATAATGGATTTTGATGGTGCTCTGGGGGATCATCAGAGATGTGGATATATTTTTATAACCCAACTCTGACTTGTACTTCTCAACAACTTTGTCCCTGACTTGTTTGGAGATCTCCTTGGTCTTCATGGTGTTGTTTGGTTAGTGGTGCCTCTTGCTTAATGGTGTTGCAGCCTCTGGGGCCTTTCAGAAAAGGTGTGTATGTGCTGACAGATCATGTGACACTTAGATTGCACACAGGTGGACTTCATTTCACTAAGCATGTGACTTATGAAGGTAATCGGTTGAACCAGAACTTTTTAGGGGCTTCATAGCAAAGGGGGTGAATACATTTGCACATGCCAATTTTCAGTTTTTTATTTCCAAAGATTTTTTTATATATACATTTTTCTCATTTCACTTCACCAACTTAGACTATTTTGTGCAGATGCATCACATACAATTCAGATTAAAAATAAACATTTAAATACAGGTTGTAATGTAACAAAATAAGTAAAAAGCCAAGGGGGAGTGAATACTTTCATAAGGCACTGTATGGACATTGGACTATACATATTGCACTTTCTGTAACCCCTACCACACATCTTGCACATCTGGACACTCCACACCTAGACACTATTTCAGTACTAATATATGCACAAATTTATTCAGTAATGTCATTATATGCTGTTATTGCAGCACTTTGTTCATCTTATGTTATAGACCTTATTGCATATGTTTGTATATTTCTATTTGTATTTATGCCTGTAGATATGTTTTTTTTAATATTGTTTCACCCTTATTATTACTGTCCAGTGTTGTGTGACTGCTACTGGCTACTAAATTTCCTTCAGGATCAGTAAAGTATGTATCTATGTATCTGTCTATCTGTCTATCTATCTATCTGTCTGTGAGATGCTACACTACGGAATGCTGCACTATGCGTCATGACACGGCACATCCAGTGTGTGGTGGCCTTTAGGGTGTGTCTCAAAGAGCTCCCTAGCTCAGTAATTAGAGTTCTGCTCAGAGAACTTGCCGTTTTATAGGGAGTCTTATTGTCAACATCATTCCAGTACCTTTCCGGTTCCGACAATGCACCGTAAAAACCAGTAAGCATCAACTGATATTTTTTTTGCTATACAGAACCATTTTCAAAAAGGTTCTACATAGGACCATGCACAACATATTCTTCATCAATCTTAAGAACCATATTACCAGTTGCTGTAATATGAAGGTTCTGCAGAAAAATCCTCTTCTCAACCTAATGTTAATAGTTATTATTAAAATGTTAATAATGTTAAAAATTCTGACATTTGAACTAATGTTCATGGGTTCTTAGTAACAAAAATGGTTTTATATAAAACCTTGAACACTTAAATAATTCTTTACATGATTAATACGGTTCTTTGCATCATGAAAGGATTTTTTGGATTGATGGAAAATGTGCTGTGGATGTGCTATAGATGGTTCCATTTAGAAGGATTCTGTCTTCTATATCTTTTATTCAATAGAAAAACCCTTTTGGGTCCTATACAGAACCATTTGCATCTACAGCACATTCTCCATCAATCTGAAGAACGCTTTCATGATGCAAAGAACCTTTCAATCATGCAAAAAGTGTTTGTGGTTCTACATAGAATCTTTTCAAAAATGTTCTACACAGAACCTTTTACAGCACTATCTCCAGTAAGCTGAAGAATGCTTTAATCATGTAAAGGGCTCTTGGAGTGTTTGTGGTTCTATATAAACCTATTTTCTTTACTAAAGAACCCTTGAAGAACCATTATTTTTAAATGTCTAGTCACAGTACTTCAGCACTACTTCAGCAGGACACACCCCCGACTCCAGGACCATAGAGTTCTTACTTCATCTTACCCAGGTCCCAAAAATGTATAAATCAGGGCTCTAAAATGAATTTAAGCTGGTTCTAGAATTCACCTAGCTTTGTGAGTCAGCATTCCCAGAGTTCTCAAATCAGCTCAGGGTTCTAGGATCAGCCATCCTTGGAGTTTTACCTTAAAGAGCTTTATCAGGGTTCTGGAATAAACTTAACATGGGTTCTAGGACTAAGCTTAACCCAGATTCTATAACCATCTTATATCATCTTAGTCATTGTTCTCAAATCAGCATAATTATGAATATAGAATGAGGTAGACTGAAGCAGATTAGCACCCAAACTTGTGTTTTAGAATCTACATAACTAAGATTCTAGAATCAGTGTATCCAGGGTTCAAAAAACAGCTTAACCTGAGTTAACTTTGCAAAGGCTCTAGAATCAGTCTAACAGCTTTTCCAGTTCTCAAATCAGCTTAATGAAGTTTCTAGAATCAGCCAGGGGGAATCTAGAGTCAGGCTATGGGAACATCATGGAACCTTTAAAACATTATGCTAAAGGTCCTTCTTTACTTTTATTTGCTCAAAACATAGTCCTTAGTCCATGTGGGCTGTTGTCTGAACCTAACAGGTCTAGTTAATGCACTGCAAGGATGTTCAGAAAGGACCTGCTGTTGTTGTGGCCTAGCAGAATTCATCCCTCTGTTCAAGTCAGGCATACTAGAAAGACGTGAAGCATCCCATATTCTGCCACCATCTAGCAGGTATGAATCCACAACGGCTCTTGGTTGACTGAACTTTTGTTTTCGCACTGCCCATGGTGCCCTGATTCTGACCAAATCACCAGATTTCAATTTGGAGGGCTTTGCATTCCTTCTAGCATCTGTGTACTGCTTTGTTTTGTTTTGCTTTATTGTCACCTGTTGTTGTACCATGCTGTCAGCTACTTTCTTTGCAGGTAGGTCCATCACTTGAAGTTTAGTTCTCATGTGGCAACTATGGAGCAGCTGTGAAGGCGTTGCCCCTGTAATGGCATGGGGAGTTGCTCTGGAATCCATTAGGAAGGCTTGGGTGAATGACCATGGATTTCCTTGAATCAAAGCTGTCTGCAGGCAGTCTTTCAGGACCCTATTAAACCTCTCGACTTCTCCGCTTGCACGTGGATAATATACAGCAGATTTGAGGTGCAGGATGCCTCGTCTTCATGAAATCAGAGAATATGGTAGAACTGAACAGGGGCCCATTGTCTTTTGGGTTGCCCTCTCTAGAAAAAACTGTTGTAAGGAATTGTATGACAATAGCTGCATCAACCTTGGGTGCAAAGGCAATTTCAGGCCATTTGCTATAATAATCCAAAAGAGTTATAGCATACCTGCAGCCTGCTGGTGCAGTTTCAAATGGCCCCACAATATCAATACAAACCTTCTGCCATGCAGCAGCTGGCAAGGAAACTGGCTGGAGGGGGGCATCATGTGTGACAGCTGATTTATTGTTCTGTCTGCATGTAGAACAGTCTCGCATCAAAGTCTCTGCCTGTATGTCCATCTTTGGCCACCAGTACAATTCTCTCAACCGTTGTTTAGTACGGACCATGCCTTGGTGTGTTTCATGGGCAAGGTTTATCAGTTTTTTCTGTAGCACCTCTGGAACCACTTTGCGATGCGTACCTCTGAAGACACAGTCATTGATGACAGCAAGTTCATTTCTGACCAGAAAATATGCCTGTATGTCTGGGTCAACATCCTTCTTTCATTTTGGCCAGAGTTTCTGCATCTGAGCTCGCAATTTAGTGAGCACTGGGCAGTTGAAGGACAAGGTCTTGAACTCCTCCTCAGAAATAGTACTGAATTCAGGTGAAATTATGGCAAAAGATTCAATTTTACCTGCATAACTACCATCAATACAAGAAAGTGGCAGTCGAGATAGACAATCCGCAACAGTGTTTAGTGAGCCCAACTGATACTGGACGTCATAGTCAAACTCCATTAGGAGTGCAGACCATCTAGCAATGCATAAGCCTGCACGGTTGTTACCTTTTGTAGTAAGGAGTGTAGTAAGGGCTTGATGATCTGTGCGTAGGATGAATTTTCTTCCCCACAGCCATGTCTGCCACCTCTCTGATGCTCAGACACAAGCTAAGGCTTCCTTTTCTACAATGGAATTTTTGCGCTCAGCATCAGACAGATTTTGTGAGGCAAAAGCAACAGTCCTCTCAACCCCACTGCCATCAATCTGGGTCAAGACAGCACCTACTCCATAATCGGAGGCATCACATGAGAGTACAGTCTGTTTGTTGGGGTTAAAGAGTGACAGAGCAGGGCTATTTACAATTGCCTGCTTAACAGCATTAAATGTTACTTGTGCTGCATCTGTCCATTGGAATTCATTGTTTTTCCAAAGCAGAGCTCTCATGGGCTCAACTAGTGTAACATAGGCTGGTATGAACTTGCTGTACCAAGCACTGAGGCCCAGAAAAGACCTTAAAGTAGTGGCATCCATAGGGGAAGGTGCATTCATAATAGCAGTGGTATGTGCTTCATCTAGATGTAGCCCCTCAGCTGAGAGTCTGTAGCCTAAGAAGCTCAATGAGATTTTCCGGAATTTGCATTTGTCAGTATTGAGCTTTAAACCAGCCTCATTAATCTTGTGTAAAACCGCATGAAGATTGGAATTGTGAACAATCACATCATCCAAATAGCATTGCACACCTTCAAGACCACTAAGAACTGTTGTCATCATTTTCACTCAACCCGTATAGAACCCAGCAGAATTGGTATAGGCCATCATGAGTGATAAAGGCAATAAGGCTCCTACTATCCTCATGTAATGGTACTTGGTGGTATGCACTTTTGAGATCAAGTGTGGAAAATATAACAGAACCATGTAGCTCTGTCAGTATGTCTTCAATCAGGAGTAGAGGGTGACTGCCTGGTACTATTGCTTTATTGGGGTCCTGCAAGTCTACACATGCGAATTGCACTATTCTTGCATCATTTAACTACAATTGAGGATACCCACTCAGAAGAATCAATCTTCTCAATAATTCCATTTCTTTACAGTGTCAGGAGCTCTCCTGTCACTGCTGCATGTACTGCTAAAGGTAAGCGATGAAGCTTCTGCTGCACTGACTTCACCCCTGGTTGGACCTTTACCTTATGAACAAAGTTCTTGGCACCTCCAAATTCACTTTGTAGTTTGTTCCCATCATGTGTTGGTTCTACACATTGTGCATGTACTGCTGGTTTGGAGGAAGCAAGTAGTACAGTAGCTGAAGTTCCTAACGGTGCAAGGAGACTACTGGACTGTTGGAGCATGGCACAGTCAGTATTAGATTAAACCAATTGACCCCCTTTTATTTCAATATCAAGGGCTTTATCATGCCCCAAATCATGCCCAATGAGAGGGGTGCTTGACTCTACAATGATGGACTCACCCTAAGCATTTCTCCCACAGTAAGTAACAGTTGCTCTCAGACAGCCATAAACAGATGGAGTAGTTCAGAAGCTTTACCTTGGGTATGGTGAGTGCATTTGTACTAAAGTAATCTTTGTAAACCTCCTGTGGCAACAATGAAATGACAGATCCGGTATCCATCGTCATCTTCATAGTATGAGTTTGTGTGGGTGAAGTGGCAATAGTAAAATTACCCAGAAGGGTGCCATTGTCTCCACATCCATTCTCCACAGTTAAGAGAGTCATTTCTGGCACACTGACCTCATTAACTCCCAAATGCTTTGCACTTACAATCTCTTGCTGGGCAGGACTGGTCATTTGCAAGGTGATTAGCAGAACCGCAATGGTAGCATAGCTGATGACCTTTTGCTTTCTTATCAAGATTCTGTTTTTGTTTATTTTTCGTCTTACATGACTTTGAACTGCAGCCACTTGTTTAGCTTCCCCTTCTGCTATTACTTTAGCATCAGCTAAAGCAGATTCAAATTGCCTTGCAATAGAGATAGTTTTATCCAGCGTTAAGTCAGGTTCAAGCAGTAATCTCTCACGAATGTGAGGCATGCTTGTTTTTTCAACAATCTAGTCATGGATGATTTCACTTTCCATGTCTCCAAAATCACACATTTTGACGAGTGTGCGAAGTGCTGCTACATAGTGATCTTTAGACTCACCCACAGTTTGAGCACGTTGTCTGAAACGATACCTCTCAGAGACTACATTCAACTTTGGAGAGAAAAATGTCTGTAAAGCTTGAACATTTCCATCATATGCATCATGTGAAAGAGGCAAAGTACTGTATATTCGTTGTCCTTCTGAACCAAGGCAGTGAATTAGCAGGTCTCTCTTCCTTTCTGCAGTAAAGTCCTGTTCTCCAATGGCTAGCAATTATCAAACAGCTTTTTCCATGCTGTGAATGCAATTTTAGGTTCACCTGGAAATTCCAAAAAGGCAGCAGGCGGTTGCAGTGAGAGAAGGGACATCCTGACATCCTCGTCGCTACTTTGCTGTGTGTGGGGAAGCTAAGAAAGAAAACTCAAGCTCCAGCTACTAGCTTTCATTTTTCCAATTTACTCTCCATTCTTCTGCTCTCTTTCACTTCTCCCATACTGCAGCTTACATTCACAGTTATAACATCACATCTATTTGTACCTAACATGAGCTTATAGAACACAACAGTAGTGTCATGTGGTGTAGTGCCATGTAGCATGACGTAGCATCATGTAGCATCACGTATCGTAGCGTAACATAGCATAGCACCATGTAGCATAGTATCGTGTACGCGCCATGTAGCGTAGCATCTTTCTATGTGTACATTTAAGGCTACATGTGATCTACTGTGTCTTTCTGTGTCCCAATATGGCTTTAATGTAATATAGTAATGTCTAAATACTGTGTGACGTGCCTAGAAACCCAACAGCGCTTTGAGTCACAGAGTGCAAAGGTTTCATCAGAGGTTTTGAATTTTTTGGTTGCTGCGTGATGTGATGCTGTGTGCCTGTTGTGCAACGCCCTTTAGTGACCTACGCTCTTTCCTTCTGATCCATCACTCTTAATGACTGATTGGTGTCTGATCCTCCATTGCATGCTTGGAAGTGTGTTCTGAAGGTTGTGATGGACAAGGTCACGTCTGCAACACTGTGGACGTCTCCAGCCTCTCACCTGTCCCCCTGTGTTTGAGAGAGGAGCTGAACTGTTCTGAATGTGATTGGCTGAAGGCGACAGCCGTGACGCAGTCCTCCGAGAGTGGCTCCTCGGCTACGTGAGCTGGCTGTGTTTAGTCAATAAAAAGCTCCAGCTCACACATCTGCAGCTGTCAGAGTCGCACGGCGGCACACAGAGGCGCATTTGAAGGTGCGCTTTAGTATGCGAGCACAGGCGTCTCCCAGCAGCGGCAGCTAATCGACTGATGTGGCGGATTTCAGCTCAGTCGTCTTTAAATAGGGTCACGTGACCTCAGTGGAGGATGAGCAAGAAACAGTGAGCAGGGGTGTAAAGGAGCTGATCCTCATTAGAAACCGCTTGCTGAGGAGCTACAGCGGCCTACACTGAATCATAACCAACTGTATACTTTATGCTTATTATGTCAGACTGTATATGAATTATAACAGACTGTAAATTTTAACTGATTTGATGCTAATTATAACACTGTGTATGCATTACTCAGACTTATAACGGACTACATACTACTGTATACCTTATAACAGACTATATGCTAATAATGACCATCTCTATAAAAACAATTACAAACTGTATAAAAATTATAACAGGCTGTATATAAATTAGAACAGACGGTATGTATATTATAACATGCTGTATATCCATTAAACCAGACTGTATGCTAATTAGAACATACAAGATGTGAATCATAACAGTCTTTATGTTAATTATAACAGAGTGTATAGGCATTTAAACAGACGTTATGCTAATTAGAACAGACTATATAAATTATAAAAGACTATATGTTAATTATGACAGGCTGTATATTTATTAAAACAGACTTTATGCTAATTCTAATCAAATATATGCAAATTATAACAGACTGTATGCTAATAACGATGCTTGATGTAAATTATAACAGACTTTATGCTAATTACAAAAGACTGTGCATGAATTATAACAGCGCAGTTGCCTCACATGAAGAAGAGTCTGGGTTCGATTCCCCAGCCAGGCGATAAGGGTCCTCTCTGCATGGAGTTTGCATGTTCTCCCTGTGTGTGGGTGGGTTTCCTCCCACAGTTCAAAGACTGTGGTCAGGCCAATAAGAAATGCTAAATTGTCCCTAGGAGTGATTGTATATGTCCATCTGTCAGTCCTGTGATGGAGTTGCGGCCTAGGTGTTTTCCGGCCTTCTGCCAATTGAGCACTGGGATAGAACCTCAAGAACCTCCTTCAGGGGCGTGTTGTTGCTGTGGAAACCGTGAGGGAAAATAAATGAGAGGTACAGGGTCTTGTGGGTTTACCGTAGCAACTGGGATGCATTAGCCATAACAACGTGTTTACCAGAGTTAGACGGCGGGGTCAGAGTAAATGAGCATTTTACATTCATTTCCTGCGTAGGTGCTCTGAAGGTCATGGGGTCACAATCATAAAGGCTATATAAGACCCTCATTATTCACAGGGGTGGGTGTGTGTGTGCAGCCGACTAACACACACAGCTTTATTTCACACACTGTGTTTGTGTTTGCGTGTTTATGTTTTTGTATCGTTTCAGGACAAATTCACATTTTTACAAAAACTCTTCATGTTTTAAAGCTGGAACCTTTTTCTTTTTGGTTCCTCACGTTAAGATTTGGGTCAGGCTTTAAAAAACAGAAATGGACAATGTGGCAATATTTGATCATTTTCATTATTTTTTTTTTTATCATGATAAACACTATTGTTTTCTGAGAACCATGAAAACTCAAATAACCCTTCGTATGATTAAAGTATTATCTGCATGGTGAAATGGTTCTTTGGATTGATGGAGAATGTGGTGTAGATGGTTCTATATAGAACCTTTCTGAAAATGGTTCTATATAGCACCAAAAGGGTCGTATCGTAACAATAGAAGAATCCTTTTTAGTGCTATATAGCACCATATACAGCACATTCTCCTTCACTTTGAAGAACCATTCCACCATACAGAGAACCGTTTAATCATGCAAAGGGTTGTTTGAGTGTTCATGGTTCTATATTGAACCATTTTTTTTTACAAAGGATCTCTTTAAATGTGTACACAAAACATTAATAATCACAATAGAATAACCATTGGTATAAAGTAAACCAGGTTAAGACTGTGGAGGGGAGTTTAAAGGTCTGATAGTGAGAGGGTAGAGTGCAGGTATTCTTACTAAACCGAATGTTCTACATGAGAAGCTTTGAAACCTTCTGCCAGAGTGGAGCTGTTTAGAAGGTGCTGTACTGGCTCTGAACTGTCTGCATAGATTTTTAACCATTTAATTTTCATCTATTTGGTGTAGATAGAAGCAACAGATAGAACCAGTAATAATGGAGGCAGTACACACCACATTCTCTTGCTGATCTCTTTCATACGCTGCTGTTCTACCATACCAGACTTATATGGAGGTCTGCACACTTTCCATAAGCGTATCATACAGTTTCTTAAACTGTCTGATATGGAAAGGCCTTTGACAAGCTTCATAAACAAGACAACAGTGCTGCTCTCCCACTGAAGAGAGGAGCTGATGGTCAACCCCAGGAACCCAAAGGATGCAGCCCTCTCCATCTAACCACCACGGATGAGAGGTGGAAGGTCCCCCCTCCATCTCCTGAAATCAACCACTAACTCCTTCCTCTTTCCAATATTCAGGCTTAGGTTGTTGTACATACATGTAATACATAATTACATATTATATAATCATAGATGTAGACACAGATTACATATTGTCATTGTTGGCAAAAAACCTCAAATCTCCAAACTCATAACTCAACAGGAGAAGGAACATTCTTAAGTTATAGTATGGGTTAAAGGAACAAGATTTTTTTCAAGTAATTTCAGACTTTTCTTATTTTTTTATTAGTATGTTCTTTACAAAATTGTACACAATGTAAAGGGTAACAGGTATTTTGAAATTATGCAAAATAGTAAAAAACAACATATATATATATATATATATATATATATATATATATATACACAATACATAGAAGACATATTACATAAAAGTTCATGTATAATATGTATAAATAAAAATGATGTATAATATGTGACATACTGTTACTACATGAAGGTACTTACATATATAAATAATACATATGAAACGTTATTATAACATATTATAACATATCACTGTTGTTGGAAGAAAACTTCGTATCTGCAAAATGGTAACTTTACAGGAGAAGGAAAGAACTTACTTTACTTTTAATGTAGGTCAATGGAACCTGAGTTTTATACAAGTGATTTTAGGTTCATTTCTTTTAGTCTATTCATCATGAATTTTAGACACAATGTACAGAGTAACAGACAATAGTTTCATGTCAAAAACTGAAAAACGGCAAAAATGGAGATACAACGTTTCTATACATATGTGTGCATATGTGTAATGCATATGAGACATTATTACTACATGTAGATATGTACACACATATATATGGAACATATTGTTATTACATACAGCTAATTACATATGGGACATAGTTTAATTATATATAGATGCTTATATATTTCTGCTATCAGAACAAAACCTTACATCTCAATTTTTGCCATTTTTCAGTTTCTGCCATAATCTAAAAATGCCTGTTGTCCTTTACACTGCATGTATGAATGGACCAAAAAAAAGAAATGACCCAAAGTTGCTTTGAAAAAAGTCTGACTTACATTAAAAGTTAATTTTCTTCTCCTATGAAGTTACCATTTAGTTTCAACAGCAGTGTTGGAAAAAATACATATGGGACATATAGTAATATATTAATTATACATTGGGGTGACTTGATACCACATTTTCAGGTCCAATACTGATACCAATGTGGCAATCTTGAGTATCTGATCCCGATACCAATCCTGTCAACTGAGCTTTGAATAATAATCTGTCTAACTGCACTTTGCTTAACTGAGCCGTCTAAATCACATCATCCTCAAACTGTGAAACAAATATTCTCCTCACCTTAAGGAAGAAATACAGCCCACAACATCGCCCACTTATGCAGCACTCCTGTTTCTTTTTATTTACCTTGTTTACACACAGAACGTTTAGCAGCATTTTTGATTGGTCAGCACTATTCATTCAACATTCAAATCAAACAAAATACAAGTTGCAATGTGAATTTACATAAAAATAATAATGTTTCCAGTATGAAATGTACAGTGGAACACAGTCCTGCAGACTTGTCGTCTTAAGGCTCTCGCAGCTTAAACTCTATTACAACTGAATATCATGTTAGCTGCATTACTAATTCTGCAGAGCCGATATGATGACCACCGCTGACAGGTCTCAGTCACATTCAAGCTACTGTTCTTGTGACACATACTGCTCATCTGCCTCATGACTAGGACTGTCAAAATTGGCCAAAAATGGCCAGCATACAGATTCAAACCATTCCTATATCTATTTAGGTCCATAAGAGGCCAAATCAATACAACAGTGCTGCATCAGATTCAGATCCCCCAGGAGATTCCCAGGAGCCACTTTCACTGAGCAGAATCAGCACCAACATCACTGTACATCTGAACTTTATCGTGAACTGGACTACTAAACTGATAATGATGGCGCAAAACTTTTACACTCATTTCACTCTCCATTGTTTCAGTGTTGTGTTCCTGCGACCAGGATGTCTACTCACACTGCTAGTGCTGCAATGCTAGGCAAACTGTAGCTTACAAAGCTCGCATGCAACTTCTACAATGCAGACCTATAAGAAGTGTTTCCAACTGGGCTTTTTAAAGTACAGATCACTGTCTCTGTGTCCAAATTGGGTTGGAATCTCTCTGACATCATTATTACATGGTTGCTGTGGAATTATTCGCTCTTTTCACCTGGACCTGAAACATGAAAGTGAGGTTGTGTGACTGTCCACCATGCCGTGCATTCAGTGCAGCAGCCCACGCCAGAACTCGCAGCAGACTGTTGCAGTAATGCTGCCTTTTCACAATCGAGTAAAAATGGTCACAATGGAATGCTTGTTTTTTTACAGCTTGATTACATTAATTAAATTTGGAATATTCATTGACAGCCCTAGTTGTGACACATCTCACTCAAATTGTATTTAAGCATTTATGTAATAGTTTAATAGTTGTAATAGTTCATTTTGGCCAGTAGTATCAGATCAGGGCACTCCTAATACATATACATAAAACACATTTGGACCAAATTAGGGTGAGCTCTTGGCAGGTTTGGACCAAACCTGGGAAAACTATTGAACAGCTTGAACAAGATATAAGTTATTTGTTAGGTTTGAGCCAGTTTGGGCCAAATTAGGGTCAACTTTTGGCAGGTTTGGGACAAGTTTGTTACAGTTTGGACAAGATATAAGTTATAAGTATTATAAGATATAACTAATAGTTGTATTGGTTAAGATTTGGAAGGTTTGGATTAGTTTGGACTGCTGACTGACACAGTAATGCTGAAACTTTAACTGATAAAATAAATAAATTTTCACAATTGAACATTTGTTTTTTCATATAATAGTTTAATAGTTCGGACCCATAATAGTATCGGACCCATACCAATATATATAAAACACATTTGGGCCATATTATTATTACACATAGACACATAAACATATCGCTATTATCAGATGAAAATCTCATATCTCCAAAATGGTAACTTTGCAGGAGAAGGAAAAAACATACTTTACTGTTAATCAGACATATTTTGAACATACTGGCCAGCTTGTTTTTGTTTGGGTTCCCTCTGGGCCTTTGTATTGTCCATCTCCTAATATTAACTCATATCTGAAGCTTCATCTCTGCAGGACACACACGCATGCACACACACACACACACACACACACACACACACACACACACACACACACACACCTGCTCTCCTCCTAATTGAGAAAGAAACACATTGCAGCACGGCTCTCCGGGCTTTTCCCGCTTTTTCCTGTCCTTCTCGCAGCTTGTGCCCTGCTTTGTGCTGACTGAGGGATTAAATTAATTTGCTAATTAATTTTTAAGATGTTTGTTAACAGAAGTGTTGGCCATTTGGAGGCAGCTCCTGATGCAGAAAGGGCAGATGTTGTGAAAATCAGGCTTAATCTTTAATTAGTGCTGCAAGCACACTGCAGGCACACCATCATCTGCACCAGCCGCCAACAGCAAACGCATGAGCTGCCTTATAGAGCCAGGCGGGGCATTTACATAGCAAAGGCACAGAGGTGTAAGAGTGTGCTTGTTAAAATGCGAATAGAATGTGAATATTAGCACAGAGACAGAACAGATATTATGTGGTGTTTGGAATGAAAAAAGAGCAAGGAGAAGTAAAATGTGTGATCAGAAACACTTTGGAGTGTGTTGTGTTTAATGAACGATTTAACCTACTCTGTATAATTGAGCGCTCCAGCGGGACAGGAAGCAGCAGTGTGTTTATTAGGTTAATTAGACAGGTTTGTCTTAACTGGGTAAGTACAGCAGTGTAGCAGTGTTCCACCTGTTTTGGGTCAACTATTGTCAGGTTTGGGAAAGCTTGGGATGAATTTGGGTCATCTATTGCCTGGTCCGTAGCAGTTTGGACAAGATATGTAAGCTATTGTTAGGTTTGAGCCAGTTAGGGCCAAGTTTGGTAGAGCTATTGGCAGGTTTGGGCCAGATTTGGGTGAATTATTGGCAGCTTTGGGCCAGATTTGGGTGAACTATTGGCAGGTTTGGAATAGTTTGTAATAGATATATGTGAACTATTAGAAGTATTGGCATTGTTTGAACCAGTTTTAGGTGAATCACTGGAAAGTTGGGCCAGATTTGGGGTCAACTATTGGTGGGTTTGGGGCACATTTGAGAGAACTGTTGGCCAGTTTCTAGGAGTTTGCACAAGATATAAGTAAACTATTGGCAGGTTTTAACCAGTTTAGGCCAAATTTGGGTTAACTGCACATTTGGGTCAGATTTAGGTCAGGTTTTAGCAGGTCTGGGTTGTTCTTGACCAGATTTAGATGAACTATTGGAAGGTTTGGGCTAGATTTAGGTGAACTATTGGAAGGTTTGGGTAAGATTTGAGTGAACTATTGGCAGGTTTGGGATAGTTTGTACCAGAATTAGGTAAACTATTGTATGATTTTGGGATAGTTTGGACCAGATTTGGCTAAACCATTGAAAGATTCAGGCTAGATTTGCACATTTGGGACATTTTAAACCAGATTTGGGTCAACTACTAGCATGTTTGGGCCAGTCTGAACCAGATGTTTGGCAGAGATTTGGGTTAGGTTAGATCTGGGTCAACTGTTGACAGACTTAAGCAAAAGTGGACCATATTTGGGTCAGCTATGGTCACAGTTAATTGCAGATTATTAATTATAATTGCAGTTAATTGCAGAATCACACTGTAACCATGGTTTGTATAGTAGAGTAACTGTGGAGAGACATAATCAGACAGTAACTGTAGACAGATTGTAATCCAGTAAGTGTAGAGAGAACGTATAGAGTAACTGTAGATAGAGAAAGTCATGCAGTTACAGTAGAGAGAGTGTAGTAGGGTAACTGTAGATAGAGAGAGAGCCATATAGTCACTATAGAGAGAGCGAGAGTTATACAGTGCCTGCAGAGAGAGTGTAATAGAGTGACTGCAGGGTCTGTGTAGAACAGCAGTGGAGGGATTGTTCAGCAGATGCTGTGGAGCTCCCGGTGTTATTAAGGGAATGTTCCGGCAAGACGGAGCAGCTTTCATGGGCACTCAGCAGCCATTATAGAGCTGGCAAAGACTGGCATGCTAATGGGCGTGAACAGGAAACACACAGACTGGCAAAATGATAGAGTCGGGGTAAAGAGGTAAAGTACAGAACCACTCTCTTTAATCAGTTTAACAGTGTTTCTTCTGAAGTAAAGGTATTAATAGGGAGTTTGACCCTCTTTGCCTCTACTCTCCTGGGAAGGTTTTACACTAGATGTTAAACATTGCTGTGAGGATTTGATTGAGCATTAGTGAGGTCAGGTACTGAAATTGGTTGGTAATTCCACTGGTCCACAGCCAACACTTGGCATTGGGCATGGCACCTTGGGATCATGTGCAGCTGCTCCAGAGCATCCCTTCAATGGTCAGTGCTTTTATATGGAGATTAAACCTGTACCAGTAATGTGTGACCCTAACATAGCTGAACTGGCTATCTGGATATATATGGTTTAATTATTTATTGCCTTTTTATACCAACCTCTGATCCTTTATTTTGGTATCATATGAAGTCAAGTCAGACTAAATGTTTAATGGACCCTTTAAACTATCACGAACAGAAAGCAAGAACCAAATGTTTCTACCATCATCTATTAGACTGTTTATTTACTGTAGATCATTATTTACCCATAGGTCCTAGAGAAGTCATGCTCTCCACATTTTAGTGTTTCCTTGCTCTAACCAAGCAATTTAACTCGTTACTACACCCGGTATGAGCTCATAATGTGGTTGGTAGAGCAGGAAAACAGAAACATGCACAAATCAACACATGTTCTGGCTTCATTACTCTGACTGACTTTCATTTAGAATTGATTTTAAACTAAATTTTTATTACTGGTTTATAAATCTCTTTATAGATTAGCACCTACATCCATCTCCGAATGCTAGACAGAATATATTCCAAATCATGCTTTAAGATCTTGTGTGCTGCTTTATTGGATGTTCTCAGGATGAAGTGCTAGAAGACGATGAAGCTCTAGAACTCTTTACCGATTAATATTCATTAGGCAACATTTATAACCAGCTTTCAAAAGCAGCCGAAACGGTTTAGCTTAGCATTCTGTGAGGTTTCTGTTTTTATTTCAAATCTTATTCAGTCATTACTTATTCTCATTTTTTATGTTCTACACACTTTAAAAAGAAGGTTCTTCAAGGGTTCTTTAGCAAAGAAAATGGTTCTATATGAATGTTCGAAGAACCCTTTGCATTATTAAAGGGTTCTTTGCATAATGAAAGAGTTCTTAAGAATGTGCAGTAGATGGTTCTGTATAGGACCCTATATGTAACAATAGAAGAACACTTTTGGGTACTACATAGAACCTATCAATCTCCAAAATCTGAAGAATCCTTTCAAAATGCAAAGAACCCTTTACTCATGCAGAGGGTTATTTTAGTGTTCATGGTTCTACACAAAACTAAGAACCCTTGAAGAACCATCTTTTTAAGTGTGAATGTTTATTTGAATCTTTTTTCTTCGTATTTTAATGCTCAGTTGTTCACATAAGCAAGCACCTATTTCTTCTTGGTTGGTTTTGGTTTTGCTTTCACTGTTAACATACATGATTTTGATGTTTTATTTCCTTTCATTGTGGAGCATTTTGATCTGTATTTTAAGTGTGATTTATGGGAAATACTGTAGGTACTGTGTGGTTTGATCACCTAATGCCAAATATGGCACTGAATTTGCTGCCCCCCTTTACCCAGTAGTGACTAATGTCAGGGTCCCAAAAACACTCAGCTACAAAATATAAAACTGTTATATAACAAAACCGCTTTTCTGTCAGAATGTAGGAGAAATAACTCTATTCAAACAGATAAAGGGGTTTGGTCTCACCTGGTTTGAGAACGCTGCCTGAGGTGCATCACCAATATAGCTCATTTTTATCACTGTCCTTTTAAAAGCCTTTTAAAAACTCACACCATTGCACAGGTCGGCAGGCCCCATATCCCCTTTCGTGTCTGCATATCGAAAGCTGGACCTCCTCGTGACCTCAGGCTGACGTTCCTCCATGGCCAAATGCAGACAAGTTAGGCAATAAATCGCACCGCCCCCACCGCACGGAGGGGTCACGACAGCTTTTATTGGGCTTTTCTCCTAAAGCAGAACTGCTGACGGCCTGTTAATGTGAGCTGAACCTGTGTAAAAAGCTGCATTACAATCTGCCCTCATTCGCTTTTAGCCAGCCTAAAAAAGAGAGAGAGCAAAAGAAAGAGGGAGATCCATTTAATGAAACGAATATTTGCTCTGTTTGAGCACACAGAAACACTATTAAATCCGTCTCTCGGAGCGAGGGCAGGGTGACCGCAAGTTTGGCAGATGAATGAAAAAGCCATCAAGCCAAAAAGCACCATTTTTTCCTTCTTTCTCTGGAATTTATTTAGAATGAGAAACATTTACGCAGGCTGTTTTTGTATGTGCGTCAGCAAATAGCACAGTAAAGTACCAGATAACACATAAGAAATGACAGAATTCATTTACGTTCACTTCACTGCAAAATGGATAAAAATATGGAAAAGATTCAGACTTCGGTATGGTGTCTGCTACTGGTTTTACATATGCTAATGCAGTCTATGTGTATAGTGTCAGAAATCACATAATCAAGTCTAATAGAGGCTACTTAACAGTATGATGCTAATTGCTGGGATATAATTACTTGCTAGCTACATTAGCTCCATCACTGCAATGCAGAACTAAAGAGGCAACCTTCAGACTTTACTTTAGGCCCTGCTTTCTCACTTTAGTTCCTATATTATTTTCTATAGCTCCTATTTAGCTCCCCCTTTAGCTCATTCTTTAGTTTTAGTTTTTACTTTAGTGCCCACTTTAGCTCCTAACTGATCTGCTACTTCCTTAATTTAACTCCTGCTTTAGTGGTTACATCTTTACTTCAGTGCCCACTTTAGCTACTACTTTCTTATTGTAGCACCTGCTTTAGCTTCTGATTAAGCTTTTAGTTTAGCTTTCTTACTTTAGCTCCAAGTTTACACCCTATATTAGCTCCTACTTTCTTCCCTTAGTGCCTGCATTAGCTCTTACTTAGCTATTTTAGCTCATACTAGGAGTAAGAGGTAAAGTAAGAGCTAAACAAAGTAGGAGCTTAAGTTTTAGATAAAGTATGAGCTAAAGTAAGAAAGTAGGAGGGAAAGTATGAGCTTAAGTAAGAAAGTAGGAGCTAATGTAAGAAATTAGGCTCTAAAGTATGTGCTAAAGTAGGAAAGTAGGAGTTAATGGACAAATTAGGTGACAAAATTAGGAAAAAAAAGAAAGTAGCTGCTAAAGTAGGAATGAAAGTAAGGAAGTAGGCACTAAGGCAGGTGCTAAAGTAGGAGCTAAAGTAAGAAGTAGGAGCTAAAGAAAGAAAATATTTGCTAAAGTAGGAGATAAAGGAAGAAAGTAAGAGCTAAAGAAAGAAAGTAGGAGCTAAAATAGGAGCAAAAGTAAAAGTAGGAGCTAAAGAAAGAAAGTAGGAGCTAAAAAAGAAAGTAGGTGAAATAGAAGGTAGGAACTAAAGTAAGAAACTAAAGTAAGAAACTAGGAGCTAAAGTAAGACAGTAGGTGCTAAAGTAGGAGCTAAATTAGGAAAGTAGTCTACTTTCTTACTTTAACTCTGACTTTAGCTCCTATATGCTGAAGTGTGATTGTCGCTCGATGCGCTATGTGTCATATTGAACTGCGTCTGACTGTTCTAATATGTTCCTGGCTCCGTCTTGCAGCATGGCCTGCTGGGTAAACAGCATTCTCCTCAGCTGTTAATAGCAAAGTGCTGTAATTCCCCTGAGAGAGGAGGTGTCAGGGAACATCACAGAAATCTACTTAAAACTCATGTAGCTGCTAAATTGACAAAATGATTATTTAAGTACTGCCTGAGTGATTTTCACTCTCTCTCTCTCTCTTTCACACACCTACACTCTCTCTCCTTCTTGTTCTTTCTGCTCCAGAGAAGGAAAATAAACCAGTATCTTCTTCATCTCCACAATTCCACCTTCTCTGACTGCCACAAGCTCAGGCAAGTTACAGACTGCACCTTTTAAATTACTTGTCTTTTTTTTATCAAAGCAGGCTCTCACCATCAGAGTAAGCATCAAATGCAGTATCGGTCTAAAGTCTGGACTCATCTACTCACTGGAGGTACTCCTTATTCTAACTGTTTTCTACGTTTTAGAATAATCATGAAGACATCAAAACTAAGAAATACACATGGAGTTATACAGTAAGTAAAAAGAATTAAACTTTTAGATTATGTTTTAGACTATTGCATTTTAAATTTGTCAACCACTGCATTCAACACTTTGCATTGCTCTTGGTGATGTAAGGCTTAGATGCAGCTGCTCGGCCTTGGAAACCCATTCCATGAGGCTCTTTATGCACTGCTCTTGAGTTAATCTGAAGGCCACATTAAGTTTGGAGGTTTGTAGTGATTGACTCTGCAGAAAGTTCGCGACCTCTTCGCACTATACACCTCAGCATCCGCTGACCCCGCGCTGTCATTTTACGAGGACTAACACTTCATGACTGAGTTGTTGTCATGATAATACCACTGTATGTATATATATAGGGTGGGCCATTTATATGGATACACCCAAATAAAATGGGAATGGTCTGTGATATTAACTTCCTGTTTGTGGCACATTAGTATATGGGAGGGGGGAAACTTTTCAAGATGGGTGGTGACCATGGTGGCCATTTTAAAGTCGCCATTTTGGATCCAACTTTAGTTTTTTCAATGGGAAGAGGGTCGTGTGCCACATCAAACTTATTGAGAAAAACAATGGTGTGAGTTATTTACAAGTTTCTGACCACGTATAAAATGTGTTCAGAGTGCTGCCCATTTTGCTAGATTGTCAATGCAACCCTCTTCTCCCACTCTTCACACACTGATAGCAACACCGCAGAAGAAATGCTAGCACAGGCTTCCAGTATCCGTAGTTTCAGGTGCTGCACATCTCGTATCTTCACAGCATAGTCAATTGCCTTCAGATGACCCCAAAGATAAAAGTCTAAGGGGCCATTCAACTGGCCCACGATGACCAATCCACTTTCCAGGAAATGTTCATCTAGGAATGCTCGGACCTGACACCCATAATGTGGTGGTGCACCATCTTGCTGGAAAAACTCAGGGAACGTGCCAGCTTCCAAAGTGGATTGGTCGTCGTGGGCCAGTTGAATGGCTGTGAAAATACGAGATGTGCAGCACCTGAAACTACAGATACTGGAAGCTTGTGCTAGCATTTCTTGGGAGAAGAGGGTTGCATTGACAATCCAACACAATGGGCAGCACTTTGAACACATTTTATAAGTGGTCAGAAACTTGTAAATAACTCATGAAAGAATAAAGTTACATTAAAACCAAGCACACCATTGTTTTTCCTGTGAAATTGTCAATAAGTTTGATGTGGCACACGACCCTCTTCCCATTGAAAAAACTAAAGTTGGATCCAAAATGGCCAACTTCAAAATGGCCACCATGGTCACCACCCATCTTGAAAAGTTTTCCCCCTCCCATATACTAATGTGCCACAAACAGGAAGTTAATATCACCAACCATTATATGGATGTTAGTGTGTTTGTTTATCCATTTCCAAACCTCTCCTCAAGGAAGCCCAGTATTATATGTAGTTAAAAAGCAACTCCTGGTTTGACCAATCAGTGCTTCAGCAAATTGTGCTCATGATGTAATTGATGATATTAACAAGTCTCTGCGGTGGCTGGGAAGGTGTCAAGGACAAATATGGACCCAAGAAATTCTTGTTACTTTTTATTGCTTTTATGTTTATTTCAATTATGATATGACTTTATTCTAATGTATATTGTGATGGCATATGATAGGGTGCCAAGAGAGGAACTGTGGTACTGTATGAGGAAGTCAGGTGTAGCTGAAAAGTATGTTAGGGTGGTGCAGGACATGTATGAGGATAGTGAGACAGTGGTGAGGTGTGCAGTTGGAGTGACAAATGGTTTCAAGGTGAAGGTAGGGTTACATCAGGGATCAGCTTTGAGCCCCTTCTTGTTTGCAATGGTGATGGACAGGTTGACAGATGAGGTCAGGTAGGAGGCTCCATGGACCATGATGTTTGAAGATGACATTGTAATCTGTGGTGAGAGTAGAGAGCAGGTGGAAGAGAATCTGGAGAGGTGGAGGTTTGCACTGGAGAGGAGAGGAATGAAGGTCAGTAGAGGATAAGACGGAATACATGTGTGTGAATGAGAGGGAGGCAGGTG
This sequence comes from Pygocentrus nattereri, assembly GCF_015220715.1. Classification (NCBI taxonomy): domain Eukaryota; kingdom Metazoa; phylum Chordata; class Actinopteri; order Characiformes; family Serrasalmidae; genus Pygocentrus; species Pygocentrus nattereri. The sequence goes on from NC_051220.1 coordinate 12,363,533, forward strand.
GAAAGGTGAAGATGCAAGGAGTAGAGGTCATAAAGGTGGATGACTTCAAATATCTTGGGTCAACCATCCAGAGCAATGGACAGTGTAGAAAAGAGGTGAAGAAGAAGGTGCAGGCAGGATGGAGTGGGTGGAGATGCGTGTCAGGGCTGATGTATGACAGAAGGATAGCAGCAAGAGTGAAAGGGAAGGTTTACAAGACAGTAGTGCGTCCTGCTATGATGTATGGTTTGGAGACTGTGGCTCTGTCTAAACGACAGACAATTGTTTAAAACTGTGCTTAGATGCCTAAAACTTTTGCAAAGTACTGTATATTTATAAAATGAGTTATATATAATGAGTATAATGTTATCAAAGCACAGTGATTGTAAACATATTCAGTAATACTATTAAGTAATACTTATAGTATTGCTATAAGTATTACTACTTATAGAAGCAATAGCTCTATATAAAGCTCCAAACACCACACAGCCATGTTCTCGGCCCCAGATGTTCGTCTGTGCTTTCCACTGCTCTTCACTGACCATCCATGGCCGCCACCCTCAGTTCTGGCCCTTTTAAATGGTTCTCCTGTAAACCTCTGCTGGAGGAAAACCACAGCTCTGAGCTCTGTCTTCTTGACCTGAGCACGTCTGCAGCTGTCCACCCTGCTGAATCCCCACGGCTTCTCGCTCTGTTGGGTTTTAGAAGCTACAGTTTGGTGCTTGTCTTGTGTTTCCCTGCTGTTCTGTATGGCCCCCAATTAGCCTGTGAGCTGATTAAAAAGGAAGTAGAATTGCAAATATAGTCACTGAATTCATTCCAGGCATTTACTTCAAATATGTATTCACAGTTCCTACAATTTTCAATTTCAGCTCACCAGCCTTCTTTTTTGCACTCTTTGGTTCTCCTTTTTATTCATTTGCAGCAAGCAAAGTTCTTTAGGTAGAGGGTTCTAGACCCAAGTCAATTTTATTTGAGCATTTCAAGAATTAACAACAAGGTTCAAGGGGCCTCCACAAGGTGGAGAGGGGGAACAATTCGTTATTTAGTAGACTAAAGAACACTAAGGGAACCAAATCAAACAATAGAAACAAATAGCTATAGAAGATAATCAAAAACACAAATATATAAACACAGAGTCAGTAACCTAGAGATGAGACAGAAAGTAGAGAGAGAAGGTTCTAGACAATGTCATGGCAGAGACAGAAGGTTCCAGGGGTTGTATAATTATTAGTGATTGCACATTGAAAAGCATTAAAATAGCAACCTTAAAGCCACACCCTAGCAACCACCTGGAATAGCAAACACTTAGCAACAGCTTAGCACCTAGGATAGTATCCCAACCATCTAGCGACACTGAAGCAACCAACTGGGATACCATCGCAACTGCCTAGCAACCATAGCAACCACCAACAACCGTAGCAACTACCTACCAACACCCTTGCAACCACTGACAACATTGTAGCATCCAGCTGGGATTCCACAGCAACTGCATAGCAGCACCATAATATATATTTCTGAGATACAATAGCAACCACCTAGCAACACCCTAGCAGTTATCTGGGATGCTGTAGCAACTGCCTAACAATTAGACATGGTGGGTACAAAATATTCTAGACAAAGCAGGGTGGAGGCAGAAGGTTCAATGTCAAGCTTGTAACAATAGAAGAGCCATTTTTTGTGCTATATAGAATCATTTTCAAAACCATCTACGGCACATTCTTCATCAAGCTGAGGAACCCTTTTACAAAGAACTCTTTAATCATACAAAAGGTTCTTTGAGTGTTCATTGTTCTATAGAGAACCCTTTTCTTTACAAAAGCATCCTTAAAGAACCAAGAGCGTAGAGCATGAAGATTCTACAACTGAGACAAGGCAGAGACAGAAGGTTCTAAATGAGAACTATTAACTGTTACCCTTCTTCATTCTGTTGTTTCAGGAATACTTCGGATTGGAATGACCCTGTGAACAGGTCCTCCCTTTGGCGGTTCCTGCTGTAATTTGGTATGGAACACGCTGACTGTGCTCTGCCTGCCCGACTGCAGCAGTAAGTAAAGGTCAAGTTGGTAATGCTGTAAATAAATCAGTCCATCTCAGGAAGGTTTTCCTTCCCACAATCTCCTGCAATTCACTCATTAGGGGGCTGTCCGCAGTACATTCACCTATTATGGAAAGTGCTTTACAAATCAAATTAAACTGAATTGAACTGAATTGGATTAACAGCGTCGTCTGCACTCCATGTAATTCCCTGATGGATGCAGACCGAAATGAGAAGTATGTAATGGGTGGGAACCCTCTGGTGTGATGTTATTTTTCCACATTTGGTACTTAAGGCCTCCTGCTCATTGCATTCTAATTCAATTTTATTTACACAGTGCTTTCTACCAGACAGTGTCCCAAGGCTACATGCCCAGAGATGTGCATGCATACAGGTGCAACACTGTAATGAGCATCACCGAGGGAGGCAGTTTCAGGAAAAACTCCCTGAGACCATAAGAAAGAGCCTCAGTGCAGAACCGAGACTCAAAAGAAGAAACTCTGTGAGAACATGAAGAAAAAACACTGAAAGGAACCAAGATTTAAAAGGAGAAACTCCCAAAAAGCAATAGGAAGAACAGAGAGAGGAACCAAGACTCAACCGAAGAAAGTTTCTAAAGGCCTGAGGAAGAACCACTGAGGAACCATGACTCAGAAGGAGAACATTTCCAAGAGACTGAGGGGAAAAAGCTGAAAGGAAAGAAGACTCAAAATGAAAAGCTTCCCAGGAGCATGAGGAAGAACCACTGAGAGGAACCATGACTAAAAGGGAGAAACTTTTTAAGAGCATGAGGAAGAAGCAATAAGTAAAACTAAGACTCAAAAGAGGAAGGTTTCTAAAAGCAAAAGGAAGAATCATTGACAGGAACCAAGAAAAAACTCAGTAAGAGCATGAGAAAGAACCACTAAGAGGAGTCTAGACTCAAAAAGAGAAACTCATTAAGAGCATGAGGAAGAACCACTGAAAGGAACCAATACTAAAAAGGAGAAACACCATATGAGGAAAAACCACCGAGAGGAAACAAAACTCGAAAATCTTCCTAAGAGCATGATGAGGAACCAAATAGAAGAACCAAGACTCAAATGGAGAAACTCTCTAAGGGTATAAGGAAAAATGCTGAAAGGAACCAAGGTTCAAAAAGAGAACCCATCCTTCCAGTGATGAGTGTTTTAGGGTACCAAGCAGTTTAAATGGACCATTCTTTCTAAAAATAACAATGTGGCAAACAATGACCATGCTAATGCTAATGCTGTCCTCTTGTTTATAGTAAAGTATTCCTTTAAAGCAGAAATGCTGAGTTAGGATCATTTTCCCGGCTTTGCTCTCACAGCCTTGTAGTCGCTCTGCAGAGCAAAACTGATGTCTTTCTAAAATCCACTGTGAATAAAGCCCCCGAACGCAGTGTCGGAAACGTCATCAGTTTCCCAGCAACTTCCAGTCAGCACAATTACACGGGAACGCTCGGAACACTCTGTTTCCCTGCTTTCAAACTCAACGCTGCTACTTCCACCCAAACACAGCTCCTGAAATATTCAGCAGTGTTTGCACAGAAAGCCACTGCGGGGACATTCACGCTAATTTCATATTAATGGCTAGTTTCTTATTAACAGCTTGTTTGTTGGGATAAATGCGTCTGCTTCTGTGGCTGCTCCGAGTGGCGACGGATCTACTGTGTTGAAGGAAAATAACGTAATCCTGAAGTACTTTGCTTTTCAGGCATTCCAATCGTGAGGAAACAAAATGTTGGTGTAAAGAATTATAATGTGACACTTCAGAGGTGCCCAAACTTTTTGTAATTAAGGTCAAAGTGCAGCACTTGTGATGGGTTAAGGGCAAAAGATGCAAATATGGAAAAGACCAGTTTCACATAGAGTTCAGTCCATCTCTCAGTCCATCTCTGCTTCTCAGTCCATCTCTGCTTCTCAGTCCATCTCTCAGTCCATCTCCACCCTGTCTCTCAGTCCATCTCTCAGTCCATTTCCCAGTCCATTTCCATCCTGTTCTTCAGTTCATCTCTTGGTCCATCTCACAGTCCATCTCTGCTTCTCAGTTCATCTCTCAGTCCATCTCCACTATGTCGCTCAGTCCATCTCCACTCTGTCCTACAGTCCACCTCTCTGCCCATCTCTGCTTCTCAGTCCATCTCTCAGTCCATCTCCACCCTGTCTCTCAGTCCATCTCTCAGTCCATTTCCCAGTCCATTTCCATCCTGTTCTTCAGTTCATCTCTTGGGCCATCTCTTGGTCCATCTCACAGTCCATCTCTGCTTCTCAGTCGATTTCTCAGTCCATCTCCACCCTGTCCCTCAGTCCATCTCTCGGTCCATCTCACAGTCCATCTCTGCTTCTCAGTCCATCTCTCAGTCCATCTATTTCTCAGTCCAACTCTTAATCCATCTCTCAGTCCATCTCCACCCTGTTCCTCAGTCCATCTCTCAGTCCATCTCCACCCTGTTCCTCAGTCCATCTCTCAGTCCATTTCCACCCTTTTCCTCAGTCCATTTCTCAGTCCATCTCCACCCTTTCCTCAGTCCATTGCTCAGTTCATCTCCACTCAGTTTCTTGGTCCATCTCTACCTGCCTAATCCCTGCTCTACTTCATCTATCCAACATCACCCTTCTACCTAATTTGTCCTACTCCATCTGTCATGACTCACTGGTCCAACCTCACCTGTCCTGACTTAACTGTTGTACCTGTATCTGTCTTAACATAAGTGTCCCACCTTGCCTCACTGATGCTACCTCATCTGTTATAACATCTGTTTTGCCTCACCTGTTCTGCCTCACCTGTCCTGCATTATCTGTTCTACCTAAACTGTCCAACTTGATCTGTCCTACCTCATCTGTCAAGTCTCATCTGTCCCACCTCATCTGTTCAACATCATATGTCCTACCTCTCTCACCTCTCTTACCTTCACTGCCCAACCTCATCTGCCCTATCACCTCTCTCACTCTCAGTCCTTTCTCTCTCTCTCTCTCTCTCTCTCTCTCTCAGTCCTCTCTCTTTCTCTCTCTCTCTCTCTCTCTCTCTCTCTCTCTCTTTCTCTCTCCTATGCTAGTGTTCTAGGTCATGCTGATGTTGACAATGAAGGAAATAATCTCTCTCTCTCTCTCTCTCTCTCTCTCTCTCTCTCTCTCTGTCTCTCGCTCCCTCCCCCTCCCCCCATCCCCCACCCGCTCTTTCTTTCCTTTTGGCAAATTCAATTTGCTCTTCACCATTTCAGTGCGTTTAATTAGTTTTCCATGGTGGCAAACTGCAAATTTACATTTTTATAGTTTTTCGAGTTAATTAGCTTGCTCACTCATCCACACCCGTTCCTTTTTTATTGGTCTTTCCTCTCCATCCGTCTGTTCCCACATCCGGTTAAAGCTTCCTTTTATTTACCATCCAGCCACATACATTTTCCCAAATGCTCAAAATTAAATCATAAAAGATTGGTGTGATATTAAGTCTCATTTATTATTTATCCATTTATCATCTCCCTTCAGGCCTGTTTAGCCCCATTAGATACGCTGGAAATGCTGCAGGTTACTGATTGCAGCATTTCAATGTTCTGGAAATGCTGCTGCTTGTAGATTTAATCTTTAGATGTATAGACCTACTATTATGGTTACTGTATTGCATTATTAATAACGTTTGAGTTATATTTATATTCTGTATTGACACATTTGAACAGTTTTCACATTTTCTGTTTGTTCTGATGTCAAAAAGAGATAATACTAATAAATCATTCATATTGAAGTACAGCATACTTTATTTATTGCCAACTAGCTTACCTGTCCTACCTGCTTTTCTTCATCTGCCCTGTTTCACTTGCTCTACCTCACCCGCCCTAGCTGCACTACCTCACTAACTCTACTATTGTAAATTGTTCTCTGTCAACAGGTGTTTTTCCAGACGCTTGCCCTGGTGAAGCCTCTGCTAAAAAAGAGTAGCATGGATGCTTCTGTACTAAATAATTTTAGACCAATTTCAAACCTACCTTTAATTAGTAGAAAAAGTTCTTAGAAAAAGTTGTTTCAAACAACTGAATGCAGATCTAATATCAAACAATTTATATGAGACGTTTCAGTCAGGTTTTCGCTCTAACCATAGTACAGAGACAGCATTGGTTTGCACCATGAATGACCTCAGGCTCAGCACTAATGCACAAAATCCTTCTATTTTGGTTTTATTAGATCTTAGTGCAGCTTTTGATACTGTTGACCACAAGATTTTAATCCAACGTCTTGAATGCTGAGTTGGCCTCTCGGGCACAGTTTTAGAGTGGTTTAAATTATATTTAAGTAATAGGCAGTTCATGGTTTCACTGCCATTTTCCTCAGGGTTCAGTCTTAGGGCCTTTGCTTTTCTCTTTGTACATGCTACATCTAGGTAATGTTGTGGGGGGAGCCATGGGCTGGAGGTTAGGGAACCAGCCTTGTGACTGGAAGGTCGCCAGTTTGATCCCCTGAGCCAACAGCACATGACTGAGGTGTCCTTGAGCAAGACACCTAACCCCCAATTGCTCCCCAGGCACCGTGGATAGGGCTGCCCACCACTCTGGGCAAGTGTGCTCACTGCCCCCTAGTGTGTGTGTGTGTGTGTGTGTGTGTGTGTGTGTGTGTGTGTGTGTGTGTGTGTGTGTGTGTGTGTGTGTGTGCTCACTAGAGAGTATGTGGTGTTTCACTTCATGGATGGGTTAAATGCAGAGGTGAAATTTCCCTGTTGTGGAACTAATAAGGGTCTCTTAATGTTATTAGGAAGAATATCATAAATTTTCATAGCTATGCTGATGACACCCACATATACACTTTTGAACCAGCTGTGTGTCAGATATTTCTCAGTGGATGTCGCAAAATGTTTTACAATTAAAACATGAAAAATTTGAAATGTTGATCATTGGTACAGAAACTCACAGAAAAATGATTTATGAGAAACTTGGTTCTTTAACTTCAGATACCAAACCTGGGTGTGATCTTAGAAGCAGAGCTCTGTTTTATCTGCATATAAACAAAGTCACTAAAGCAGCTTTTTATCATTTGAGAAATTGAGAAAGGTTTGTCCTTTTCTCTCTCAGAGCAACACAGAGAAACTTGTTCATGCATTTGTTACAAGCAGACTTGACTACTGTAACGCTCTTCTTACTGGACTTCATAAGAAAACTATACATCTTTTACAACTTGCATTGTACAAATTGCGGCAGTGTGCATCCTATCAAAAACTAAAAAGAGAGATCACATCAGTCCTGTTTTAAAAGAACTGCACTGGCAACCTGTATCATTCAGGATAAATTTTAAGGCTCTGCTATTAGTTTTTAAAGCTCAAAATGACCTAGCACCTGCTTACATCACAGACTGTCTGTCTGTTTATGTTCTGGGATGTAATATAAGATCTGCAGATAGTCGTCTTTTACAAATAACCTCTGTATAATACAGAAAACTTGGAGGGTCCTCTTTCAGTTATTATGCTTAATTAAAACTCTATGACTCGTGGTTTTTATCTTCTAATTTGATCTTTTTCATTGTCTTCTGATTCTAAATAAATATTAATGATTTCTTGTATAACTATGTTTTATGACCTATCTGTAAAGCACTTTGACCTGCCACCAGCATGGAAAGTGCTGTCTAAATAAAAAATATAATTTTTTTTATTACTTCACCTGCACTACCTTGCTTGCCCTTTCTGCCTTATCTCACCCGCCCTACCTTTTCTACCTCTCCTGCCCTTCCTTGCCTGCCTTACCTTACCTGCTATATTTTACTGGTCTTACCTCACCTGCCCTACATTACTTGCCCTACCTGCCATACTTCACCTGCCCTACCTCACCTCTTGTGGCGTGTACCCGTCCCCTGTCCTCCTGCAGCGAGGCCACTTTACTTTGCCTCATGTTCCATCCTGGCAGAGGATGGAACTCTTGCCCTACCATACTTGCCCTATCTGCCCTGTGTCATCTTTCTTCTCTTTCCTTACTTCCTGCCCTACCTTACATCACCTTGTCTATTTGAACCCTACCCTTCTCCTCATGTCTCATAGATTACTTGTTTGACCTGACTTGTTTCCCCATCGTACTTGCCCTACCTCATGTGCCCTATCTCAACTGACATACTTTACCTATTCTACACTCATTTTTCCTACTTTACCTGCTCTCTTCTACCTTACCTGTCCTACTTTACCTGTTTAACTGCACTTGACCTACCTGACATGCCCTACCTCACTTTCCCTGCCTCATCTGTCCTACCTCACCTGCCCTACCTTATCTGTCTTACCTCACCTGTCTTACCTCACTTTCCTTACTTCACCTGCTCTACCTTAGATCACCTGACTTACGTTGCCTATTGGAGCTCAACTGCCCTACCTTTTCCTCGTATCTCACATGTTACCTGTTTAACCTGACCTGTCCTACCTCACTTTCCCCATCCCACTCTCCCTACCTAACTTGCTTGATCTGTTCTGCCTACCTCTTCTACCTTACCTGTCCTACTTTACCCGGTTAACCTCATTTAACCCACCTTACATGCCCTACCTCACTTTTTCTAGCACTTGCCCTGTCTCACTTGTCCTGTCTCACCTCCCATATCTCACCTGTTCCCATATATTGTTTATGCCAGTAAAGCACTGACTGCCTAAACTTGACCTTGAGGAGAGAGAGAGAGAGAGAGAGAGAAAGAGAGAGAGAGAGAGAAAGAGAGAGAAAGAGAGAGGTAAGGACATGGGCAGAGAAAGAGTACAATCTTATTTTCCTAATGAAAGGAAGAGAGAAAATGAAAAAAGAAAAAGCCATCAGGCCTTCCACAGTCTGGCACATCGCCAAGGGCCTTTCCTTCCTGCCTCTCTCTCTCTCTCTCTCTCTTTCTCTCTCTCTCTCTCTCTCTCTCTCTCTCTATTCTTCTCTTTAATGAGCTTTTCATGCCGTTGAGTGTTTTTTTTCCCTCTTGTTACAGAAACTCACTCTTACAGTAGCTGTTCATTTTATTGGGCTATGCAGCGCTCTATATAAATTTAATTATAAACAGCTGCCTGGTGAATAGCTCTAATTAAGGATGGTGTGTGTGGTGCGGGGTGGTGGGGGTGGTACAGAGGGCCGGAGACACACACTTTCCCCCCGTGGTGAAGGCCGGAGGATGTGTTTGACTGACGTGCGTGTGTGTGTGAGCATTGAAGAGCTTTCTGCTAATGTAGTGTGACATCCCACGCTTACAGTCTAATTAGGGAAGCAATTGAAATGCAAGGATAGAGTACACAGCACTGTCTCCATTCAACCCCTATCTCTCTCTCTCTTTCTTTCTCTCTCTCCTAGTTTGGGTCTGCAGTTGAGATTCTTTGTGATCAGCTTTTGTAGAGCTTAGATCAATCAGGTACAAAACAACTGCAAAATAAGAGCAAACTGGAGCAGGTAGAGAAAAGCATAGAGCTCAACACGCTGACACTCAGACTGCATCTGCTTGAAGCATAGGTGTAACAGGTTGGACAGGTTAGATGGGACATGTGAAGAAGGGTAAGTGAGATAGGACAGGTGAGGTTAGGCCCATGAGGTTGGGCAGGTGATGTAGGAATGGATGAAAGAGAAAGTGAAGCATCACAAGTAAAGAAGGGCAGGTGGGGTGGGACAAGTGAATCAGAACAGGTGATGTAGAACAGTTGAGGTTAGACAGATGAGGTAGGACAGGGAATGAAGGACAGGTGAGACCAGACAGGTGAGTTAGGCCAAGTAAAGTAGGGCAGGTGAGGTTGAACTGTTGATGTAGGGTGGGTAACAAAGGATGGGTGAGGTGGTTAAAGCGTGGTTGAACAGTTGAGGTTGGACTGGTGAGGTAGGAGATGGGATGAAGGACAGCTGAGACAGGACAGCTGAATTAGGGCAAGTGAAGTAAGACAAGTGAGGCAGGATAGGTGAGGTTGAACAGCTGCTGTAGGATGAGTGATGAAGGACAGGTGAGGTTGAACAGGTGAGATAGGGCAGGGGATGAAGGACAGTTGTGACAAGACAGATGAGATAGGGCAACTGAAGTAGGACAGGTGAGGTTAAACAGTTGAGGTTGGACAGGTGAGATAGAACAGGGGATGAGGGACAGTTGAGACAAGATAGATGAGAGAGGGCAACTGAAGTAGGACAGGTGAGGTTGAACAGTTGAGTTTGGACAGGTGAGATAGGGCAGGGGACGAAGGACAGGTGAGATGAGACAGATGAGATAGGGCAACTGAAGTAGGACAGGTGAGGTAGGGCAGTTGAGGTTGAACAGTTGCATTTTGACAGGTGAGATAGGACAGGGGATGAAGGACAGGTGAGACAGGGCAGATGAATTAGGGCAAGGGAAGTAGGACAAGTGAGGTTGAACAGTTGAGATTGAACAGGTGAGACAGGGCAGGGGATGAAGGGCAGGTGAGACAGCACAGATGAATTAGGGCAAGGGAAGTAGGAGAGGAGAGGTAAGGCAGGTGATGTTGAACAGTTGGTGTGGGATGGGTAATGAAGGACAGGTGAAGTAGGGCAGGTGAGTTTGCATCTACTTGAACCTCACCTGACCTACCTTGCACATCTTATTTTACCTGTTCAATCTCATTTAAACTACCTTACCTGCTTAACCTCACCTCACCTGTCATACCTTATCTGTTTAACCTTACATGCCCTACCTTGCCACACTGCCTTCCTGCACCTGTTAAGCTTCACTGCGTCATCTACCTCACTTTGTCTAGCTCACCATCCCTATGTTACCTGTCCTACTTCACTCTCTCTACCTCATTTGCCCTACCTCACCTGTCCTGCCTCAACTCCCTTATCTCACCTGTCCTCATGTTTATGCCAATAAAAGCACTTTTTAACTTGAGCTTGATTTTACAGAGGTAGAGAAAAGGGAGAGAGAGCAAGAGAGAAAAGAGAGCAGGATAGAGTACAATCTGTTTTCTTTACAGAAGAAGAAAATGGGGAGAGAGAGAGAGAGAGAGAGAGAGAGAGAGCAGTGGTCAGTGAGATGTGCTGGATAATGCTGATGTTAATTACCACTCAGAGCTATTTAAAAAGCCTCATTAAGGGAAACACAGCAGCTTGTTAGTTTAGAGTGGACTAGTGTGTCTTAGTGAACACACACACACACACACACACACACACACACACACACACACACACACACACACACACATACAGTTATAGCCTATAGTGTTGTTGTATTGTTGAAGGTGAGTCTACAGAGTCAGAACATATCAAACATTACATTCTCCAAAGCAGAAATAAAGTTACAGAATGAGGTGGCGTAAACACATAAACAAGCAGACCATCCTTACTCTGGAAACGTCACCATCTTTTCCTCAAAGCTCCAGTACAGCAGGTTAAAGCACAATGAGTGTTTATTAGCTTACAGCTATCTAATTAGGCACAGTAAGCTGTAATAAGCTGACTGTGTTTTTATTTCAAATTTAATTAACATCTTGCTCTGAGCGGAACTGGCTATTGTTTATGAAAAATAAGCCAAAACTGCACAAGCAAAATATCGACACTTGGGGTACACCTTAAAATATTGCTTGAATATTTGAACTGGCTCCTCTCCTTTAACTGAGACATACCGAGTACCAGAAGCTACATAATCAAGTCTAAGGCTGTGTTAAGTGTCACGCCTCAGGCGGACTCAGATATCATCTCGAACTCCATCTCCCAGACAGCATCAGGAGATCACATGACTGGGGACGAGCGCCCGCGTCACTACCAACGCTCGCAGTCTCCTGATTACTGATCATGCGTACCTGTACAGGTTAACCTACTGAGACACTGTTTAAGACTAGTTCAAAGTAGGCTTCGGTGCGAGGTATTGCTTCTATTTCTCAAGAACGTACTGAGCGATTTCTTCATCTTCTATGATCTCCTGTTATGACCCTGTTCTATCGTTGTTACCGACTTAGTCTTTTGGATTTACCCTTTTGTACTTTCACTGGCGGTTTTGGTTTTCTCGTGTTTGAACTTGGAACTGGTTTTGTGACTTTCGAATTCGGTTTATCCCTGGTATCTAGCTTCTTCCGTGTTTGTCTCCCTCTGGTCCAACGTTACATTAAGACTGCAGGTGAATTAAAATTAATAATAATAATCTAAAAAATATGCAGAGAATGCAGAGAAGAAACATAAAACATTTGTTTCTCAAATGAAATCTTTTGAATCGACTGTCCACTCTTTTATATTCACATGATCAGATCTGATTTGTGTGTCCAGACATCACCAGTTGATCTGCATGGGTTGTCATTGTAACAACGCAGGTGACAGTTAGAATGTAGCTATGCTGATGATGCGGATTTTAAGTGCGGATGCAGGAGAGATGGAGGAGCATCATCCTCATCATCATCGACCTCCAAACTCTTCAGATCTCTCTTCCTAATCATGAATCTTTGGAGCGCTTGTTGAATTCCAGCACTTCATCGCTCTGGATTTGAGTAAAATTTGAGCATCCAGAATAAAAAAGCTGATAGGAGTCACATTTCAAACCACCTCCAAAAGTGGATTAGATCAATTTAGCAAAAACAGATTTCATGGGTTTTTTGCTGTCCAGATGATCAAAAATTAATCAGAATGTGCTAAAAATCTGATTTGGGTCTTCAGTTTGAGTATAGCCTATTAGCACCATGCTAATTGGTGTGGTATAAGAAAGTGAAGAGACAGCACATCCTTAGTGAAATGGACAATTGGTGGGTTTGTATCTGCTCGTATCCGTCCAACTCAGCCTGTTAGCTCTGCTCCTATAAAAGTCTGACATGCATTTACTGTAATGAGTAAAGCGGTGCAGAAATCCCTACAGAGGCTTTATCCAGTCATAAATCCACATACCGAGTATTCCCTCACATTAACATCCCTCAGCGTCATGCTAATGCTGCACAACTGGAGGAGCTTTAATTAAACTGATTGGACACATTAAACATTACTTATAGACCTGTCCAATAAAACTGACAACACACTGACTAACACAGGATAAAATACTAACACAGGGGGCAAGATGGGCTCACATGTACAGTACGGAATAACAACATATCCCCTATATGTATGTATATGGATGATCCTACTGAATTAGGATTGTGTTATGATCTAAGATAAATATATGCAAGATCATCACATTCTATTGGGAGGTGTTCAGCCCAAAACTCAACCCCTAAATTTACACTATTTTCCAATGATAAAGTTTTGAAAGTAAAATGTTTTCCCGTTCTTGTTTGATGTAGGATTTCAGCTGCTCAACAGTTCAGGGATTTAGTACCCAGTCTCTATGAATCCAGAGCAATGCTGTTGTAATACAGGCAGAATGTAGTTTGACACTGTCTTGCTGAAATGATTAAGGCCTGCCCTGAAAAAGACGTTGTCTGGATGGCAGCAGATGTGGCCAAAACATCATTCAGCATTAATGGTTCCTTCACAGATGTGCATGTCACCCATACCTTGGGTACTAATGCACCCATATACTGTCATGAATACTGGCTTTTGAACTGTGCACTGATAACAAGCTGAGCAGTCTTTAGCCCGGAGGACACAGTGTCCATGATTTCCAAAAAAATGCAAATGTTCGTTCACTTTTTCACTTCCCCTCAGTCCATTTTAAATGAGCTCAGGCCCAGAGAAGGTGGCAGCGTTTCTGGATACTGTTTATATATGGTTTCTTCTTTGCGTTTTAAAATTAACTTGCATAACTTGCATTTCTGGTTGCAGCGCCAAACAGTTTTCACAGACAGTGGGTTTCAGAAGTGTTTCTGAGCCCATGCAGTAATTTACTCTACAGAATCATGTCTGTTTTTTATGCAGGGCCACCTGAAGCCCCATAGATCATGGCCAGCCAGCATTGTTTTTTGGCCTTGTCCCTTGCATGCAGAGATTTCTCCAGATTCTCTGAATCTGTTAATGTTATTATGTACTGGAAATGATGAAAAGCAAAAATTTTTGCTATTTTATGTTGAGAAATCCTCCTCTTGAATTGTTGCACTATTTGCTCATGAAGTCTTTCACAGAGTGGTGACCCCCTCCTCATTTTAACTTCTGAAAGACTCAGCCTCTCTGTGATGCTCTTTTATACCCAATGAAATGTTACTGACCTGTTGCCAGTTAACCCCCAGGTGTTTTTTAAGCATTAGACAACTTTACCAGCCTTTTTCTTCCGTCATTCCAACTTTCTTGGAACATGTTGTTGGCATTAAATTCATAATATTAAAAAAAATTGTTTTAATTTTTGAAATGTTGTCTTTATACTATTTTTAAAAAATATAGGGTTTAAATGATCTCTACATCATTGCATTTTGTTTTTATTTACATTTTGCAGTGTCCCAACTTTTTTGGAAATGGGGCTGTATATCATATACACAGCAAATGAAGGTATATATTATTTATATCAGACATACAGTCAATGAGAGTATATATCATATATATTCTATACATTCAATAAGTATATGTAACATATATAACATATATACAGATAATGAGCACATGTATCATATATATAGTCAATGAATATATATTTCATACATATCATATAAATACGGTCAAAATTGTAAAAAGACATTTACAGCTGTATTTTAATGAGAGAGCACTTCTGTGGAGTGGTCAAAGGGTCAGTCTAGGAGCTTTTCTAGGAGAAAAGCTAACTTTGCTGAAAATGTAAGAAAGCATGTTCGGCCACACCCAGCAGAGATACAGGTACTGCTCTCAGCGTCTGCTCTCTCACTGCTGCAGACGCTCGCAGATCTCGGAAAGGAAAGTTTGATTTAGGCTGCGTTGCTTCTTGCCGTCAATCCCATTGATTCCCCTCACATCAGCTGCTCACCCCTCACACGCACTCATCACACACACACCACACATTCCCCACACCACTGGCCTGACAGCCTTATTTCCTCACACGCACACGCTGCTGATTACGCCACACACTCAGGTGCTTCTCCTGCTCTGAGAAATTCACAGCGATAAGGCCGTGAGTTATTCTGAGGCGTTTGGGGGGAAGATTTATCCACATGTCGGCATTTTCATTTGGGGCCCAATAATAAAGCCTGTCACATGAGAGTTAATCACACACAGCCTGAGAGCAAGGGGGGCTGTCTCACCCCCCATCTCTCTCTCTATCACTCTCTCTATCACTCTCTCTCTCTCTCTCTCTCTCAATTTCTCTATCTTTCTCTGTTCTCTCACTCTCAATTCATCTGTTTCTTTCTCTCACCCCCTCTGTTCTCTTTCTCTCTCTCATTCATTTCACTGTCTCTTTTCTCTCTCTACTTCTCTGTCTTTCTTTTCTCTCTCTCTCTCATTCTCTCTGTCTCTCGTTTCTTTCTCTATTCTCTCTCCCTATTTCTCTATTCTCTCCCTCTCACCTCTTCTTTCTCTATCTTTCTCACACCCTCTTTTCTCTCTCTCTCCTTTCTCGTTCCACTTCTGTCTTTCTTTTCTCTCATTCTCTCTCCCTCTCTGTCTTTCTCCGTTCTCTCCCTCTCACCTCTTCTGTTATCTTTCTCTCTCATTTCTCTCGCTGGCTCTCCCTTTCTCACACTCTCTCTATTTTTCCCTTGCCCTCTTTTTCCTCTTTCTATTTGTCTCTCACTCTCTTTTTACCTCTATTTGTCTCTCACACTTCTCTCTCTCTCTCTCTCTCTCTCTCTCTCTCTCTCTCTCTCTCTCTCTCTCTCTCTCTCTCTCCTTTCTCTCTCCCTCTCCTCTCTTTCCTGCCCTCTCTGTTCTTTCTCTTTTCTTTTGCTCTCGCTCTCTTTGTCTATTCTCCCTCTCTGTGTCTCTCACTCCTTTCTCTGTCTCTTCTCTTTCTCTCTCTCTTTAAAGCACTCTCTGTCTCCTCTATTTCTCTCTGTCTCATTTCTCAGTCTTTCTCCTTTCCTCTCTCACCCTCTTTTTGCTCTCTATATTTTTCTCCTTCCTCTCTCTCTCTCTCTCTCTCTCTCTCTCTCTCTCAATTTCTCTATCTTTCTGTTTTCTCACTCCCACCCCCTCTGTTCTCTTTCTCTCTCTCATTCATTTCACTGTCTCTTTTCTCTCTCTACTTCTCTGTCTTTCTTTTCTCTCTCTCTCTCTCATTCTCTCTTTTCTTTCTCTATTCTCTCTCCCTATTTCTCTTTTTCTATTCTCTCCCTCTCACCTCCTCTTTCTCTATCTTTCTCACATCCTCTTTTCTCTCTCTCTCCTTTTTCTTTCCACTTCTGTCTTTCTTTTCTCTCTCTCATTCTCTCTCTGTCTCTCTTTTCTCTCTCCCTCTCTGTCTTTCTCTGTTCTCTCCCTCTCACCTCTTCTGTTCTCTTTCTCTCTCATTTCTCTCTCTGGCACTGTCTCACACTCTCTCTCTATTACTCCCTTGGCCTCTTTTCCCTCTTTCTATTTCTCTCTCACTCTCTTTTTACCTCTATTTGTCTCTCTCTCTCTCCTTTCTCTCTCCCTCTCCTCTCTCTCTCTCTTTCCTGCCCTCTCTGTTCTTTCTCTCTCTTTTCTCTTGCTCTTGCTCTCATTGTCTATTCTCTCTCTCTGTCTTTCTCTCTCCTTTCTCTGTCTGTTCTCTTTCTCTCTCTCTCTTTAAAGCACTTTCTGTCTCATTTCTCAGTCTTTCTCCTTTCCTCTCTCACCCTCTTTTTACTCTCTATATTTTTTTCCTTCCCTCATCTCTCTCCCTCTCTCCTGTATAAACGCTCTATAAATCAGCAGTGCTCTGTCGTCCCCCTGAAACTAATTAAAGGCAGAGAAAACGTTTTCCTTCCTAATTGAAACGAGAGGAGACTAAAACAGGACTAAAACATTACTCTGTCAGACATTACTCTGTCAGAGTTGACGGGGTGAGAGAGGGAACGTTAGAGAGGGGAGGTGAAGGAAGGAGAAGAAAGATGAGAAATGAAGGGAAGAATGGAGACAGGTTTAGGGCATAGTCATGATTCAGTCTGTGCTTTAAGGCCTTCACTCGGCTAATTAAATTTCACTGCAATGTATTATTATGTTTTTGTTTTTTTTGTAATTCAAATATTTATTGTTTTCTCACTTTAATACAGGTTCAGAGAGGTGATAAAAGAAAAATTACAACAAAAAATTGTAATAAGGGCGTCTCTTCATTTCACATACATAGCAGTACATATACAAGGTGTACAGTTTTCCTTGAGAATTACAGATAGAATATAAGTCTAGTATACCTGTCCCATTCCCTTTTTAGCTAATGGGCTGTGCACATACACATACAGTGTTAAAGAAATGTTCCCAGGTTTTAGAAGTCTTTCTCCTGCCATCTATTCGTCCTGCTAACATACACTCATACGCTGCTGTTTCGGTCACTAATGTCATCCACTCTTTTGATGTAGGCACAGTTGGGATAGTGTAGTGGTTAACACCTCTGCCTTCTACACTGTAGACTGGGGTTCAATCCCCACCTGGGCGAACACCCTACACTACACCAATAAGAGTCCTTGGGCAAGACTCCGAACACCACCTTGGCCTACCTGTGTAAAATGATCAAATTGTAAGTCGCTCTGGATAAGAGCGTCAGCCAAATGCCGTAAATGTAGAATGTAAATGTAGATGGACTCTTCCAATGTTTCAAAATGATTCTGGCAGCTGTGACAATGCCCACCATGATAACAGAAAAAATGTTACCTGAAACACTTGCTAATTCATTCCTATCTCCCAGCAGACAGAGTCTAGGCGATAATGGGATATCACATTCAGCCCATTTACCCAAGATTTCCAAAATATCTGACCAAAACACATTTACCAAAGGGCAGTTCCAGAGTGCGTGTACATATGTGCCTTTTTGCGTGCAACCTTTCCAACATTTGTCATTTTTACTCAGACCCATTTTACATAGCTTAAGGGGGGTAAAATAGTACCTATGCAACACCTTGTATTGGGTAAATTTCCCTTTTGCTTCCCTTATGTAATGTCCTGCCTTTGACAGAATCCTCTTCCAGCTCTCTTCATCAATATCACAATTAAGGTCTTTCTGCCACACAGATCTAAGATTGTCACAAGGGTTATTGAATGTCCCATTGAAGATCTTGTAAAATACTGCTGCCTTGTGGATTCAGGTGGTAATTCAAAATATTTACATAGCTCGTTATGCACATTGCTCCTGTCACCACTTTTCTTTACAGATGCTCTTATCTGGAGATATTTCCAAATATTTCCCTTACTCTTTAAATTATATTTATTGACAATCTCTTCAAAGGACATAAATACTCCATCACAGAATAGGTCCCCAATAGAATGAATCCCACATTCAGGCCATTCTTTCCAATATACTGGTTTCTTAACAATAACTATTTTCGGATTGTGCCAAAGTGAAGAATATTCTTGTTGATACTGTGAGACTCCCATAATTTTGTGAACCTGATCCCAAACATCCCTTGCGTGAGACACAATAGGGTTACTAACATCCTGCCTCTCATGTCGTTGTGTGAGGATATCTGTGGGATTAAATGGAGAGGCCAGATCTCTCTCTATTGCCACCCAGTCCAATCCTGTTTCCTCTTTGCACCAATGTTTGGAAAGTTTAGTGATTTCAAAAGAAAGATTGTATAGTCTAACATCTGGAAGGCTTAGCCCTCCTTTTTCCCTCAGGGAGTACATTTTATTTACGTTAATTCGTGGTCTTTTTTTCTCCCACAGAAAACTCCTAATACTCTCATTGTACTGTTTATATATTTCAGATGGGATGGACAAAGGTAGCATCATTGATATATAATTAAACTGAGGGGCTATTACCATCTTTATAGTGTTAACCTTTCCCCACAGGGACAGTTTAAGTTTTCCCCTCTTCTCCAAGTTGGTTTATTATTATGTTTTTTATGTCTGTATGTATATTTCCAAGGAGACTGATTAACTTTTTACCCACATCATCTAAGCAAACATATCCACATGGTCCTTCAACTTCAGTGAATTCAGCTACTTTAAGGTCACCCATAGCTGATATAGCTTGTCTAACCTCCATAGAAAAGCACTGATCAGTTGAAGGGGACACTGGAGCAACTGCACATGAGCCTAGGTTCACCATTTCCAATGCCAAACATGGGTTAAAAGGGTGTAAACCCCCCCAGCATTGGGCTGTAGAGTGCTGGAGCTCTCCTGAGTGATGGAGCTGCATCCAATACCTCTGGGATGAGTTGGAGTGATCCAGAATTGACTATTCAACATCAGTACCTGAACTCACTAATACTCAGTCAAATCCTCAGAGCAACGTTTAACATCTACACTCCTAAAAAGATGGTTCTGCAAGGGTTCTTTGGTAAAAACATTGGTTCTATATAGATCTATAAACACTAACTGAACCATTTGCATGATTAAAGGGTTCTTTGCATGGTGAAATGATTCTACAAATTGAAAAAGTTTCTAAAGACAAGCTTCACATTGGAACAATAGAACTCTTTTTGGCGCTATAGAGGATCAGCTACAGCACATTCCCCATCAATGTAGAGAACCATTTCACCGTGCAAGGAATACTTTAATCATGTAAATGGTTCGTTGAGCATTCATGGATCTATATTGAACCATTGTTGAAGAACCCTTGAAGAACCATCTTTTTAAGAGTGTAGTGTAAGGCTTCCTAAAAGAGTAGATGCTATTCCTCCAGTAAACAGGGACAGACTCACTACTAAAACCCTTAATTTCTGAAGTAATGCTGCAGGAGCAGCTGAATACAAACTGTAAGGTATGTATTGTATGTTTGTATCCATTATTTTGACCATGAACTCCATCCGCCCTCTTCCATTCACAACATCCAGTGTGTTCTTTTTTCCGGGCCATTGTCTACAGTTGTCAATAAAACTGTACTATAATTCTGCCTAGAAAAGTGTAGTTCCAGAAGAAAATGCAGAGTGATTGCACCACTTAAGCCTGTTAAGATGTTGCTAGGTGGTTGCTATGGTTTCCCAGGTGGTTGCTAGGATGTTTTTATGTGGTTGCTATAGTATCCCAGGTGGGAACTAGGGTGTTGCTAGGCCTTTCCAGAAGAAAATGCAGAGTGACTGCACAACTTAAGCCTGCTAAGATGCTGTTAGGTGGTTGCTATGGTATCCCAGGTGGTTACTAGGATGTTTTTCTGTGGTGGATTAAATATCCCAGGTCATTATTAAGGTGTTGCTAGGCCTTTCCAAAAGAAAATGCTGAGTGATTGCGTAGCTTAAGCCTGCTAGGATGTTGCTAGGTTGTTGTTATGGTATCCCAGTTAGTTGTTAGGGAGTTTTTATTTGGCTTGCTATAGTATCCCAGGTGGTTACAAGGGCGTTGCAAGGCAGTTGCCATGGTATCCAGGTGGTTGCTTGGGTGTTGCAAGTTGGTTTCCTTTTGTGTCCTAGGTGGTTGTTATCGGATGCTATGTGGTTAATAGTGTGTTACTAATGGGCTTCTATAATCATAATATAAGCTGGGTAAGCAAACCTTTGCACCCTGTTCATTCCTGTGGGAAAAAATCATCTTCATTATAACGAAGATTATATGATTGTCGAAAACTGTATAAAAAATAACTTAATAAATACTTGACATATATCAAATTGTTCAATAATACCTGTTTTATGTAAAACAATTTTCAGTGCATCCATATAAAATTCCTTTTAGGTTCTTTTTGCCTCCAACAGAATAAAAATGTCAGGTGGTGCAACCATCTAGCCATCTATGTTTAAACTATGAATAAATGTAAATTAGGTATAAAATCCAAAATAAAATAGTTTGACATGATTTTATGACATGATTTTATGACATGATTTTTAAAATAAAAATCATGTTGTAAAATAAGGCAACTTTAAAAGTGCTCAACTCGGGCTTCCGGTTAAGATGGCGGCGTGATAGGATTTGAAGCCACTGCTCCGCAGAAATATTTTGCTTAATTCACTGATTTTTCCGCATTTTGTTACTGCTGCACTTGTCCCACATGGCAAATAGTAACATATCCTAGTAAAGCTAACTATAAAGTGAGAGATTTAACATGCCGAGAGGCAACACAAAGAGCAGGATGGCGGAGAGCGGCGAGGACCTCGATGGGGCCGCGCCAGCGTCGGCCATCAGTGCTCCAGAGCAATCGGACGACATCCGGCAGCTACTCAGCGAAATAAAGTCTGAAGTATCCGCGCTCAGGGGCCGAGATTCTTGGTGAATTAAGATTATCCATTTCAAGTCTAAAAACTAGTTTACATGCCCTGGAACAAAACCTGGAGCACGCTGGGAATTCTCTGACTGAGGTGGACTCACATGTTACTACCCTAGAGAACACCTGCTCTGCGCTTGTGAAAGAAAACGAAACCATTCGGGCGAAACTCGATGACCTCGAAAATCGTGCACGCCGAAATAATATCCGAATCATCGGAATTCCAGAGCTCCTAGAGGGTCCCCGACCAACATCATTCATTGAATCGCTCCTGCTGGACGTTTTCGGGTCTGACTCCTTCACCAAGCCGCGGGCCGTGGATTGTGCACATCGCTCCTTGGCTCCCATGTCGAAGCAGCACCAGCCGCCAAGGCCGATGATTGTGCGGCTTCACCATTTCCAAACCAGGGAGCGGATATTCCAGCTGGCACGAGAGAAGGGACAACTGCAGTTTCAGGGTAACCGGATCCATATTTACCCGGACTTCAGTGCAGAGGTGGCCAGACGGAGAGCTGCATTTGAGGCGGTCAAACCCCAACTCCGCGAGGCCGCCATTGAGTACGGGCTGCTCTTCCCTGCCCGTTTGAGAATCAACCATAAAGGGGTCAAGCACGTCTTTGAATCGCCTCAACAGGTCACAGCGTTTCTACAGGGTTTGAATCTCTCCCCGGATGCAAGCGTACAGTGAGTGTGGGTATAGACAATCCACGCTCAGTGGAGGTCTGCCGCTTTAGCTCTGAATCATATTGGCTAGAATTCCAAATATAGACATACCATGGTTCCTTTATACCTAATTCATGTTCTCATTGATTTACAGGGTATAATTGTGTTAAGAATTCACAGAGAATTGTGTTAGCTATGTAAATAGTTCTACCATGCGAGTTTCTTAACCAGTATTTTGTATAAGGCCAGTACACTCTATAACAGGGAGCTGTGTATGTATAAGTACACAAGGATACATATATGTATCTTACTTTTTATTTATTTTTATTTATTTTTTTATTTTTCTCAGTGCAAGAAATAGTTATCTATTGATTTCAACTAGGCGGCACGGTGGCGTGGTGGGTAGTGCTGTCGCCTCACAGCGAGGAAGGCCTGGGTTCGATTCCCCGGCCAGGTGACCGGGGTCCTCTCTGTGTGGAGTTTGCATGTTCTCCCCGTGTCTGCGTGGGTTTCCTCTGGGTTCTCTGGTTTCCTCCCACAGTCCAAAGACATGCAGTCAGGCCAATTGGACATGCTAAATTGCTCCTAGGTGTGTATGTGTGAGTGACTGTCTGTCTGCCCTGCGATGGACTGGCGACCTGTCCAGGGTGTATCCTGCCTTCCGCCCGAAGACTGCTGGGATAGGCTCCAGCATCCCCCCGCGACCCTGACGGAGAAGCGGCTTAGAAAATGGATGGATGGATGATTTCAACTACTGTTAAGTAGCGGAGCAGAACTGCTCTCAGATGGGCAACGTTGTAAGCAGCCTAGGGGGTATTCCATGTTGTCTGCAGCTCCATTTAATTAATATTTTAAATTTGGTTGTATTCGCCTCTTTTATCTATCAAAGATCACTTGCATTTCAAACATTCTCTTTGAATAATGTTGGTAATTTCTCATTGATATTTATCCATTATTGCTATGTCTCACTCTCTTTGAGATTACTAATGGGCATACACTCTCATTGCATATATAAGCTTAGAGGGAATGGCAGGGGTTAGTCAAACAAGTGTTAATTTCATTACTTGGAATGTAAAGGGTATAAATGCCACTATCAAAAGAAATAGGATATTTACTCACCTCCGTCAACTCAACTCTAGTATAGTGTTTTTACAAGAAACTCATATCCTCACTTCTGAAGTAATCAAGATCAGACGAAGCTGGGGAGGACAGGTGTTCCATTCCAGTCTGAATGTGAGAGGTAGAGGTGTTGACATTTTGATACATAGGAATGTATCCTTTACTAGTGACCAAGTGATATCCGACCCTAATGGACGCTATGTGATTGTAATGGGTCAGCTCTTTGGGAAACCAACCGTTCTTGTGAATATTTATGCCCCAAATTTTGATGACATTCATTTTTTCAACAAAGTCATAGCCAGGATTCCAATAACAAATAAATATTCAGTAATTATAGGTGGAGATTTTAATTGCGTGCTTGATCCGACGTTAGACCGGTCATCCACAAAAAATGCAAAGCTCTCAAAATCAGCCTTAATGATTCAGAACTTCTATGAGCAGTGTGGGCTATTAGACCCATGGAGATTCTTTTCTCCAACTTCAAAAGCCTTTTCCTTTTTTTCTCCGGTACATCACTCATATAGTCGTATCGATTTTTTTCTAGTCGATAAAAACTTGTTGCCATTTATTTTATCAAGCAAATACCATAGTATTATTATTTCTGACCATGCTCCATGTTCATTCGAGCTTATCTTCCCTGATGAACCGCCGGCTGTTAATCCATGGCAATTGAACCCTCTTTTGCTTTCTGATAATAAATTCGTAGCATTTATAACCAATGAAATAAAGTTTTTCCTGGACACCAATGATACCCCAGAAATATCAAGATCTATTCTATGGGAGACCCTTAAGGCATACATACGAGGTCAAATAATTTCTTTTACATCTCAAATTAAAAAGCAAGAGACAGCTAAATTAAAGGAGCTATCAGATGCTATATTTAAATTGGATGAGCAATGTGTCATGTCCGCCAACTCCACCCTGTTTAAAGAAAGAGTGCGGCTTCAAACTGAATACAATTTAATTTCTACTTCTCAGGAGGAACAGAGACTGCTAAGAATGCAACATAAATTTTATGAATTTGGTGATAAAGCGAGTACACTTTTAGCCTTACAAGCTCGCCAGTCCACTACATCTAGAATGATAACTCAGATACAGTCCTCAGCTGGTGCCATATTATATAGCCATAAAGATATCAATTACAGATTTTTTAGTTTCTTCACATCTTTGTACGCCTCACAATATCCCACTGATCCAAATCAAATGCATTTTTTTTTGCTAATCTGGATTTACCATTAATTAGTGATCAACTTGATCCTAATCTGGGAGACCGACTTGAACTATCTGAAATTACCACTGCAATAACGGCTATGCAGAGTGGCAAGTCACCAGGACCAGATGGTTTCCCCCTGGAGTTCTATAAGAAGTTCTCAACCCAGTTGGCTCCACTACTTCTCTCTGTATTTAACGAATCCTTATCTAATAGAAGTTTACCACCGACTTTAACACAGGCATCAATATCTCATTTGCCCAAAGAAAATAAGGATCCAACTCTTTGTGACTCGTACAGACCTATTTCGCTTATAAATTCAGACTTTAAAATATTAGCTAAAACTCTTGCATTGCGACTCGAAATAGTTCTACCCTCAATTATTTCGATGGATCAAACAGGCTTTATAAAAGGACGCAACTCTTTCAGTAATCTTAGGCGCTTATTTAATGTAATTTACACGGAATCTCCTTTGGATGCACAAGAAATAATAGTCTCTTTGGACGCAGAAAAGGCATTTGATAGAGTAGAATGGCCTTATCTCTTTCTTACTCTTGAAAAGTTTGGTTTCCCCCCTAAGTTTAGCTCTTGGATCGAATTGTTATATGCATCCCCGGTAGCATCTGTATGCACTAACAATCTCCACTCACGATATTTCCACTTAGAGCGAGGCATGAGACAAGGGTGCCCCTTATCTGCTCTATTGTTCACTATAGCGATAGAACCGTTGGCTGTAGCTCTGA
The DNA here is from genome assembly GCF_015220715.1 of Pygocentrus nattereri. NCBI lineage: Eukaryota > Metazoa > Chordata > Actinopteri > Characiformes > Serrasalmidae > Pygocentrus > Pygocentrus nattereri. The sequence goes on from NC_051220.1 coordinate 12,388,328, forward strand.
GACAATGTTCTGACTTTAGAGGTATTTGCCGTAAGGGTATTGAACATAAGGTCTCACTGTATGCAGACGACCTCCTGCTTTATGTCTCAAACCCCCTGTCATCAGTCCCCAACATTCTCTCTATTTTAGAGAACTTTGGGAAATTCTCTGGTTACAAACTAAATTTACAGAAAAGTGAGTATTTCCCTATCAACTCGCAAATTAATGGATTACCCAACTCCATCATTCCTTTTAAGTTAAAGTACAGAGGATTTAAATATCTGGGCATTCCCTCTATGCTATTTTTGACTCTAACTTTGTCCCTCTCTATGACCGCACCAAGAAAGATTTTGTAAGATGGTCCGCACTGCCACTCTCTTTAGCAGGGCGAGTTAATTTAGTTAAAATGACAATTCTACCCCGTTTTCTATACTTATTTTCCAATATCCCTGTTTTTATTAGAAAAAGTTTCTTTAATAATGTAGATATATTGATTACTGCATTTCTGTGGGGGGGAAAAAGTTTGCCACATTAGGAAAACCTTTTTGCAGAGACCACGGCAGCAGGGTGGAATGGCACTACCAAATCTCTTATTTTACTACTGGGCATGCAATATTCAAAAGATAGCCTTCTGGATGTCACCAGAGGACTCCCCATCTATCCCATTATGGGTGTATGCAGAGAGGTCTTACAGCCAATTTTCTTTAAGCTCTTTGGTATGCTCTTCTCTTCCCACAACCGGAGGTACCACTCCATGTTCTCTTAATCCTGTAGTCACCCATACCTTAAAAATTTGGTCCCAATTCCGTAAACACTTTGGGCTACAATCGATTTCAGTCTTGAGCCCTATAGTGTCAAACCACTTGTTCGTGCCTTCCTATTCTGACTCGGCTTTTAGCATATGGTACAAGAAGGGAATTAGAAGCTTTAAGGCACTATTTCCTATATATATCTTACTGTTATCTCTATAAATCCTCAGATGCTAGAGCATCTTAGGGCTGCATGGCAGCAGGACCTATCTATAGTTCTATCTGATGCTGATTCTTCACCAGGTGCACTCATCGTCCCTGTGTGCAAGACATGGGTTGATACAATTTAAGATACTCCATAGGCTCCATTTCACTAACTTTAAATTGGCAAAAATTTTTCCTAATACCAGCTCAGCGTGCAATAGATGTAAGCAAACACCAGCTACCTTAGCCCATATGTTCTGGTCATGCCCTAGGCTGAAAGACTTCTGTATTTAAGACCTTTAATGACATCTATGGTGTCGTAATTGATCCACATCCTCTACTAGCTCTATTTGGTACACGACCTGAAGGATCATCTCTAACTAAGGACAAATGTCATGTTATTGCTTTCTCCACCCTGCTAGCAAGGCGTCTAATTCTTTTGAATTGGAAGGGGGTTAACCCACCCACACATAACAGATGGATTAATGAAGTTATGGCCCACATTCAAATGGAAAAGATTAAGTTCACTATAAGAGGCTCAAAAGATAAGTTTTTTGACACCTGGCTACCTTTTATAACATACTTTGAAGGCTTACACACATCTAATTGTGAAGACCCTCGACCTGTTTCCTTATAAAACATCATATGACGTCTATGTGATGCTGAACTCTAGCTACTGCCCTAATTTTAGGGCTAAAAATTTGAGGGTTGAGACTGAATGGGCTTAGGCTCCCATGGGGTATGGTGTAATTATGCTATAATGGAGGTAATTACTAAAATTATTATTAATATGGTTTGGTATTGTGTGTATATATATGCAGGGGTATGCATGAATATGTTGGTGTATGTATGGGTATGTAAATGTGTATTTTAGTTTCTTTTTTTATTTGTACAAAATGTTTGTGTTTATTTATACTGTTTTATTATATTTCTTTGAGTGGAGCAGAGAAACAAGGATGGGTCTAGGGTGTAGGAAAATCGAACAAAGAATTGTCTGTTAGTTTATACTGTATTATGCTGTTATTGTTTAATATTACAAAATAAAAACAGAATGTTCAAAAAAAAAGTGCTCAACTCACTGAAAAACTTTTGTCTGCAAGTTCTTACTTCAAATGTCAGGCAGCACAACCAAAAACAAAGGGCTTTTATTATGTAATGGTTTTACAAAAGGGGGGGGGTGGTTTGCCAGGTCATTGGGCATTCATAAAAACCCAAAGTGATGTTCATGGTGTAATGCTTAGGTCACAGACTTAGTAACAGTGTGATGTTTGAGTCGCAGTTAGAACAGTTCAGTTTACCATGTCAGGCAGTCTGACCTCAGGAGAACCATGGAAATGTGTAATTATTATAATAATGTTTATTTATTTGAAAAAAAAAATTATGCATAAACTCAAGTTCAAGGACAAAGCTTAACCTTACAGGCAAAGGCCCTGAATTACTCGTGGCCCCTAGGCTTCAGCCCGTACATTGGCTCATTGAAATGGCCCTGAGCAAGTTTTTTTGTAGTCAAACTGGCTTTAGTGTATTTAACTGAGTTTCCATCAAGAGTATTTGGAGACACAACTACACCACTGGGTAGAAGATCAGGACAAAACAACAGCACAAAAACAAAACAAACAAAAACAGGTAAAATCAGTGAAATGTCGCAGGCAGCTGAAAAAGAGAGAGAATAAAGTAATGTAGACTTTAACGAGATGATATGCAGACTGTGGCAAGGTTTCCGCATGAATTATAAAAGAGCGTTAAGTGATGCTGTTTCATGGCTCCTCTTAAGCTGCTTTTAAAGCCAGTGCAACAAAGCCGTGTTTCACAGGAGCATCCATTTTCTGTCTGGCCTCAAAATTACAGCCCCCTCTATGGAAACAGAGCTCATTCTTCAGGTGTCTTTGTCTCTTTTCAAGCAAATTACAGCTACAAATTTCATGTTCAAAAAGTATTTGTGCAGTTTGCTAAATGATTGAAATAAATAAATCAGATAAATCTGGTGTGCGTATGAATGGAAGCTTATATATCTGAGAAGCTTGGACACTGCATATTGTATGTGATTATTTCACATTTTATTCTTTCCAGTGTTTGTGATGTTAACACTATAAAGTTTGGTCAATAGGGGGAGCAGTGCACTCACCACTCCACCCACCGGCACAACCACTGGCTCATGAGCTGCTGAATGCTATTGTTTTATTGGCTTCATACAGCACCAATTTGGGTGTGCTTCATGTAAAGCATGTGCAAATGAGGTACTGGTAGGCTGGTGCTTGCTTTAAGTTGAGTGATACATTTTAAATCCCACAAATGGGGAAATTCCACCTATGCATTTAAGCCATCCTTGAAGTGAAACACCACATACACACTAGTGAATACACACACTAGGGGGCAGTGAGCACACTTGCCCAGAGCGGTGGGCAGCCCTATGCACGGCGGGAGCAATTGGGGGTTAGGTATCTTGCTTACAGACTTACAGTCAGCACTGGGGATTGAACCAGCAAACTTCTGGTCACAGGGCCAGTTCCCTAACCTCCAGCCCATGACTGATTTCATGCACCGAAGCTGATTATGCTCATTTCCACAATGCAGAGTAGTCTGTATGTCATTAAAGAATGTCAAATCCATTCTCTTGAGAAATACAGGCCAGTGTTCTCATTTGACTTGCTCACTATCACAGCTCCTAATGGCACAGTGGTCATACTTATTAGGCTCAGTATTATCGAAGTCACTGAAATGCCATCTCAGATATTACTAAACCTCAAAACACTAAATGTACAAGCCTTTATTTTAAGTAAAACAATGGCTATGTTTACATGTAAAGATGTTTGCCAATCCAATTGAATACAATCAGATTACAGAATCAGACTGAGGTGTTTATATGCTCATTCTATTCAACTGTCTGGTGGAAAATCTTCGTTTACATGCTCGGCTACAGGTAATCCAATGCAAAATGACGCGCATACATGGAGTAGCGCTTAGAGTAAACGTTACCATGACAGTGAACATCACGTGATGTCCAGTCAGCTTGAGATGAGTTTCTAGTTGGGGCACTTGTGTTTTTTAATTGCTTTAAACTGATGTCAAAAGAAAAATGTCCTTCACATGTACTTATAAAGGAAGCGCCGAGAGGAAGACGCCGTGCTCTTCGTCTCCTCTGCAAACCAGTTTCTACTCCGCCATGTTAAACGGTATAAACCTCTCGCTATGGCGCAGAAAATACTTACACCCTCTGATTGGAGTGTAATCGTATTCAGGCGTTTACATGGTTTTTATTCTTCTATGGTTATATTCTTCTAGGTTTACCCACCTCGTTCAATCAGATAGGAATTGTATTCCGAACGGCCTCAATCTGATTAGTCTATTCCGATTGAGGTGTTTACATGGACGTATTCTATTCCAATTGAGCTATTAGTCGGATTATTAGCAGATTGTCAGGCTGCGTGTAAACGTGCCTAGTGTATAAAAATCTAATTTTAGTTATGCTTAACTTACTTATCTACACTGTTAGAAATAAAGGTTCTGTGCTGGTACATTTTTCGATCATCAAGGTACAGTGTTCCCTTGATGGTACAGCAGTGGTTTTAAGGCCCAACTGTAAACCTTAAATAGGTTTTTCCCAGGGGAAAAGTAGATATTTGTACCTTCGCCTTTTGGCTCAACTCCCTCTTCACTACTACAGTCTGGTACAGTGACCGCATTACTTCCGCCTGTCCCAGCCTACGGCCGATCTCACAATCCCTCTTCCCATCACTCGTGAACAAGACCCCAAGATACTTAAACTCCTCCACCTGGGGCAAGTCCTTTCCCCTTACCTGGAGTGGGAATGCCATCCTTTTCCGGGCCAAGACCATGGACTTGGAGGTGCTGATCAGCATACCAACCGCTTCACACTCAGCTGCAAACTGCTCCAGCAAGCGCTGGAGGCATCCATGTGATTCCACCAAAAGAACAACATCATCTACAAATAGCAGAGACGCCACCCTCCGGCCTCCACACATAATGCCCTCCTGACCCCGGCTACACCCTGACACTGTCCATGAATATCACGAACAAGAGTGGAGACAGAGCACAACCCTGGCGGGGTCCAAAGCTAACACTGAAAGAGTCTGACTTAATGCCGAGTATACGGACACAGCTTTCACTCCAGGAGTACAGAGATTAGACGGCCTGGAGTAGTATCCCCAGCACCCCATATTCCCGGAGGACCTACCACAAGATATCTCGAGGAACACGGTCATAAGCCTTCTCCAAGTCCACAAAACACATGTAGACTGGGTTGGCAAACTCCCATGCCCCCTCAACAATCTGTGAGAGGGTGAAAAGCTGATCCATTGTTCCAAGGCCGGGACGGAATCCACATTGTTCCTCCTCAATCTGAGGTTCAACTATCGGTCGGAGTCTCCTTTCCAGCACCTTTGCATAGACTTTCCCAGGGAGGCTGAGCAGTGTGATACCCCAATAATTGGCACACACCCTCCGGTCCCCCTTTTTAAAAATAGGGACCACCACCCCAGTCTGCCAGTCCAAGGGTACTGTTCCTGAGATCCATGCAATATTGCAGAGGCGTGTTAGCCATGACAGCCCCACAATATACAGAGCTTTAAGCATTTCTCGACGAATCTCATCCACCCCCAGTGCCTTGCCACTGAGGAGCTTACCAACTACCTCAGTGACCTCCACCAGGGAAATGGAACTTGACACCCCAGAAGCCTCTGGCCCTGACTCCCATGAGGGAGGCACGTCTCCCGAATTAAGAAGTTCCTCAAAGTGCTCCTTCCACCGACTGACAATATCTTCATTCGAAGTCAGAGTTTCTCCACCCTTGCCGAATACAGCTTGGGCGCAGCCACCCCGACCCCTCCTGAGTTGCCGGACAGTTGTCCAGAACCTCTTTGAGGCCGAATGAAAATCTTTTTCTAAGGCCTCACCAAACTCCTCCCATGCCCTGGATTTTGCTTCTGCAACCGTTGCAGCTGCCACCTTTTTTGCCTGTCGGTACTAATCTGCTGAATCGGGAGTCCTTCGGGCCAACCAGTCCCTAAAGGCCTCTTTCTTCAGCTTGACGGCCTCCCTCACCACCGGTGTCCACCAGGAGGTTCTTGGGTTACTGCCCCGACAGGCACCCACAAGCTTTTGGCCACAGCTACGCCTGGCAGCTTCCACATTGGAGGTTTCGAACAGGGTCCATTCAGACTCCATGTCCCCTACCTCCTCCGGGACGTGAGAAAAGCTCTCTCGGAGGTGGGCGTTGAAATCATTCCAAACAGGGTCCTACGACAGTCGTTCCCAGCACACCCTCACTATTCGCTTGGGCCTACCGGATCTGACCATCAGTCTTCCCTGCCATCTGATCCAACTCACCACCAGATGGTGATCAGTTGACAGCTCAGCACCTCTCTTCACCCTAGTGTCCAGAACATATGGTCCCAAGTCAGATGAAACGACAACAAAGTCGATCATTGACCTTTGACCCAAGGAGCTCTGGTAGCACGTACACTTATGAACATCCTTGTGTTCAAACTTGGTGTTCGTTATGGACAATCCATGCCTGGCACAGAAGTCCAATAACAATTAACCATTCGGGTTTAGATCGGGCAGGCCATTCTTCCCAATCACGGGTTACGTTGGCTGCACGGCCGCCAGGCACTCGCCGTGGAACACTACCCCCAGGCCTAGCTCCAGGGGTCCCGGTGACCCATTCCCGGGCAGGGTACACAATTTTTTGTGCACGATATGCATGGAGAAACTTTGGATCGTGTTAGTCTGGGTCTTCACTCCAGACCTGTTCGCCCTGGGAGACTCTGAAGATCCCTAGACCACACAAGCCCTTCCACCATGACAAGGCCCCGATCCAGGAAGGGTTTTCTTAACCTAATATTTTAAAACAGAACAATAAAATAAAAGCCTGGAGATGAGACAGGGTGCGTCTAGCCAATACAGTCTAGAAAATATAATCTCAGTACAGTTATGATCCCTGGCTAAAGGTACTGACATGTACATTTGAGGATTTCACCCCAGTGACAAAAGGGGAACTGTCCCAGTGACAGTTTACTACTTATTTCAGAGATTGTATAACACAATGTTCTGTACCATTAAGTGACATGATGAAGAGAAAATAACAGTTAAAAAACAACTAACAGCTACACAGTGGAAGTGTGCACAGCCTACATTTAGCATCTGTTATTGTTTGCCTTGTAAGTAGAGCTAGATAAACAGATCAGCTTCAATGATGTTGTACGTTCTTGATGGTTCTCCAAGGGTTCTTTAGTAAAGATAATGGTTCTATATAAAACCACAAACTCCTTTGCAAACTTAAATGGTTACTTGCGTAGTGAAATGGTTTTTCATAGTAATGGAGAATGCATTGTATACGGTTCCATATAGAACTTTTATGAAAGTGGTTCAATATAGTACCAAAAGTGGTTCTAGCTTGACATCAGGACAATAGCAGAATATATCTTATGTGATATAGAACCATATACAACATATTCTCCATTAAACTGAAGAACCACGTCACCATGCTGAGAACCATTTAAGCATGCAAAGGGTTCTTGGAGTGTTCATAGTTCCATTTCATGGTCTTTGATAAAGAACCCTGGAAGAACCATCATTTTAAGAGTGTACTCATGTATGCTGTGCTTGATTACTGATCACTTTTACTTTAGTGCGCGTGCACTACAACCCTTTCAAAGAACCCAGCTCGGGCATAACATCCCATGGTTAATATGCTGAGGGTGTTGTAGCTCCACTGAAGCAGCCTGATGATGCTGGAATTGAGCATCACACTGAGTGACAACGGCACGACGAAACTGCCATAGCAGAGAGAGAGAGACTGTAGAACAACTGACAAGGGAAAGATTTAGAACACGAATGACCGAAGCATGACACAGCTGTCAACAGCCATCCATCACCTGCTCTGCCACAAACCTGTAGACAGATTATTGTAAATGTCACATATACGACCAGTGAGCCTCAGACCCACTGTTTTTATGTGTGTACTGCATTTATGATTAGGTCCAGCTTTACACTGACTATACCAAATGAGCAGTTCACGGTGCTTATTTGTTTGTTTATTTGTTCTCTTTAATTAACAACAGAAGCAGAAGACTGTGTCTCAGCAAGAGGAAACTCAGCACTGATCTATGAGATCTGTACATTCAGGGTACTTGAAGTGTAATCCAATATACTGTGGAAAATACAGACATTACTCAAAGCTTTTTTAAAACACTGTAGCAAATACAGTTAATAGAGTAATTTTTCAATGTTTATATAAAATTCCGTAGCAAATAGAGGTTTTTCCATTGCTTAAATAAAATATACAATGTGGCACCAAAAAGGGTTATTTTCTAAAGCTCAAGTACTGTAGCAAATGAAGTTGCTACTTATAAAAAAAGCTGTAGCAATATATATGCTTATATAAAATGTTGTATAAAATACAGTAATTTCTCTTGCAAATACAGTCATTTCTGTAGTAACTACAGTAGTTTTTAATGATATATAAAATACTGTAGAAGACAGTAATTTATGTAGCAAATACTGTAATTTCTGCAGCAAATACAGTAGTTTTTCAATTATTATATAAAATGCTCTAACAAATAGTCATTTCTGTAGTGAATACATTAGTTTTTCAATGATTATATAAAATACTGTAGAAAATAGTCATTTCTGTAGTAAATACAGTTATTTTTCAATAATTCTATAAAGTGCTGCAGTAAATAATCATTTCTGTAGTAAATACAGTAGGTTTTCAGTGATTATATAAAATACTGTAGAAAATACAGAGAAAGAGAGGGGGGAATGAAAAGAGCAGACTGGAGTTCAGATGAAGCTTCTGGCTCCAGTGTGAAAGAATGCTTTAATATGACGGCAGCAGAGTGTTAATGAAGATAAGACTGAGTCTCAGACATTTAAACACTAAATGAATTATGGAGACATTATGTTCATTATGTATGACCTATTCTGATTGAGTGAGAGAATGAAGAGTGAAGAGACACAACACTGATACACACACACACACACGCACACACTTTATACATACGCCCTAACATACATGTACATGTACGCTAATACACACATTTGTCGACAAACCCAGTGACACACACATATTATGTAATCATTATATAATGAATATCATAATGTAATATACAATATTATGCAATACCCAATATAACATTTAAAATGTTTGTGTGTTGCTGTGATTATATACATGATATGATATAATAATATAGATTATTAAATGAATCAAGATAAATTTGAAGAATGCAAAGAAAGAAAATTATTTTGTGCTGTCCTAACTTCAAGTGACCTGGTCCAGAGTTCACTGGGAAGCTGTGGTTTGAATGGCAGCGTTCTCACTTGTTGTAATGAGCTGCACTAACAGAGCGATCATACCGAGTTACCATTCACTCCAACCCAACCTGCCAATGTTAACACGCCCTCAGAATAATGGCCTCTGTACCAGCACACTGTAAACACATATAGGTACAATTCAGCTTTAATTACTCCCTGAGGTTCCTCAACGGTGAGAAAAACGATGCTCTTACACATTGGCTCTCATTTACCCAGTTAGTGTCTGTATGTGTGTGTTTCCTTCTCGATCTCCTCCTCTAATAGTGTGTCTTAAGGTTTAAGTGATACAAATGGATAGCGTCATCTCATTCTCTCCTCAGCCAGACGAGTCTATGTGGGGGGGGTAATCAGCCCATAGGGAGCTGTAGAGAAAGACTCTCTAAGCTCATTGTTACAAAAACAGCTATTACATATCCTGCCTGCTTCCATAGCACAAACTGACGCCTACTGCAGAGAAACTGTACTCTTTAACTGTACTCTCTAAACTACGGATGCATCAATATCAGTGTTTTCAGAAGAGTATGAGTATATACTTTTTGGTACTTGCCAATACCATAAGTCAGACAAAAGTCTGATACCATATTGAGTGCCTACTGAGAATGAACTGTCTCTTAGTATAAATGAGTGCAGTGTACCTTAACAGTTAAATCATTATATCTCTCTGATTTTAAAAGAAGTGTGTTAGCTAGCGGGTTTTGTTCTCCATCAGAAAAGCTCTTCTGTACAGCTGTAAGTAAAGTAGGTTTCATAGCTTTGATCCTCATATGTCTCTTTCAGCAGCAGCACAGTGAGAGCACGAATCACATCTGAAGCTAATGCGTCCAAGGACCTCACACATCCAGCTTAACATCTTGTTGGAGTATTTAGCTGGTTTAGCTGTAGCTGAATGTCCTCTAAAGCCAGACAGACACTGTGTGATTTTAGAAATCTTGTTCTTTGGTGACTCACACCGTATGTTTAAATAGACTATTGTGTTCAGACAAAGCTACAACTTATATACTCACACTGTACAAACATGCTACGTCTGACTGAGCTACTACGTGAAATGCAAGCTCTACAGACACTCTGTCTATATTTAATAAACTACATGCACTAACCTATACACACCAAACTGTACTCACTGAACAATATTCACCCAACTATGCTCACTACACTGTACTCACTGAACTACATTCACTGGACAATACTCACTGAACAATACTCACCCAACTAAGCTCACTAAAATTTACTCACTAAACTATACTTACAACTATACACACTGAACTACTGTATATACACTAAATTATGTTCACTGAAAAGTGCTGAATGTTCAGCTTTTATTTCAAGGCATTTATATCAGTACTGACTCACAGCATTTTTACAATATATCCCCTTTTTGGAGGAACAAAGTAAATGAGCAAATTGACTTCATGTAAAGAAAAACTACATTTAAGGGTTTGGTTTTAAAATTCTTGGCTGCAGAGATCTGAAGGTTTGTGACCCCATTTTCAGTTCTTGTGTATTTTACAACTTTTTGCCTGAGGTTGTATCTTCAGCTCAGTGAGTTTCAGGTTGGGTGATTGATTTGGCCAGTGAAGAACACAACACTTTTCAGCCCTGAAAACTCCACAGATGCTTTAGCAGGATATTTGGGGTCACTATCCTGCTGCAAGGTAGGGCACCGTACACTGAATTTTGAAGTCTGAGCAGTTATATATATATATATATATATATATATATATATATATACAGGGTGGGCCATTTATATGGATACATCCAAATAAAATGGGAATGGTTGGTGATATTAACTTCCTGTTTGTGGCACATTAGTATATGGGAGGGGGAAAACTTTTCAAGATGGGTGGTGACCTTTATTCTTTCATGAGTTATTTACAAGTTTCTGACCACTTATAAAATTAGTTCAAAGTGCTGCCCATTCCACTTTGGAAGCTGGCACGTTCCCTGAGTTTTTCCAGCAAGATGTTGCACCACCACATTATGGGTGTCAGGTCCGAGCATTCCTAGATTAACAGTTTCCTGGAAAGTGGATTGGTCGTCGTGGGCCCCAAGGTCTCCCGATCTGACTCCCTTAGACTTTTATCTTTGGGGTCATCTGAAGGCAATTGTCTATGCTGTGAAGATACGAGATGTGCAAAACTGAAACTACGGATACTGCAAGCCTGTGCTAGCATTTCTTCTGCGGTGTTGCTATCAGTGTGTGAAGAGTGGGAGAAGAGGGTTGAAAATGGCCACCATGGTCACCACCCATCTTGAAAAGTTTTCCCCCTCCCATATACTAATGTGCCACAAGCAGGAAGTTAATATCACCATCCGTTCCCATTTTATTTGGATGTATCCATATAAATGGCCCACCCTATATATATATATCCTATATATTATATATATCCTAAATATATATATCCTAAATATATGGTACACATAAAAGTACACAGGAATGTACTAAAGGAATGTCATAATTCATTTCTACTAGGCTAATTTATTCACTGCCCACATACTTTCTTCTCTTCTCTTTTCTTCTCTTCTCTTCTCTTCCTCTGTGAATCTGTATTCAGTAATGTTCTAATCTCTCCTCAGGGTTTTGTCTCTGTTGGTCATTATTGCTAATTTAGATGTATGGATATGCCTGTTTCTCTTGTTCAACGGCGCCCCCTGCTGCGACCCCAGACTCTTCTGGACTCCCTCTCTGCCGCATACACACACCGTCACACCGGTCACTTAACACTCAGCCATTCATCACGGCGGCCAGTTACTGTCACACTGCAGCGTAATTGGAGATGCTGGATCAGCATGGGGGAGAGAGAGTGAAAGAAAGAGAGAGAGAGAGAGAGAGAGAGACAGTCTACATGTGGACCAGTTGTCAGAGTGCTATGTTTACTTACAGTGTGTTTGCAAAAGTCAGAGATAAATATATTTACGTTCCTGTGAAAAAGCTCATTAAGTAAAAGTTGTTTTTTTTTTTTTTCAGGACAAAAGCAGAAAACATGTTTAACAGTAAATGACACAACAGCTAAATCTAATCTCAGCTGTTTGAGTGTTCAGTGAGTCACTCTTTGCCTTTATTCTAGCTTCCAGTCTTTTCAGGAGACTCACTTTCAGTTCCTCAAAGAATCTGCAGACACGCCTCCAAATTCAGTGGTGTTGAGGTCTGGACTCTGGGCTGGTCAGTCTCTTGTTCAGCTTCTTTGTTTGATATGTCTCCTTTTCTCAATGAGGTTCCTCTTGAACAGCTACACATCCTTTCAGACCCACAGCGCTGAGTGGTCTTCTCACAGTGGAAGGATGGACAGAAACACCAGTGGATGCTTTCAGATCTGAAGCAGCTTGATTTTCTCCTCTCTCTCAAAGATCAAAGCTTTAAGTGCTGTTAATCAGATGGGGCAATTCTCGTGTTCATAGTTCAGATAGTTCAGATAGTTCATAGTTCAGATTAGTAACCATACTGCACAGCCCTACTACACTACTGTTGTGTTCGTTCCACAATGACTGTTACAGAACATTTAATTTTCTTCTTTAATTTTCTTCAAACCTTCACTGTAAATTCAAAACAGTTGCCTTAAAAAAATGCAGATTGGCTCCTGAGTGGAACCATCTAAGCGCTGGCCTCCTCCTCATCAGGTGATTGTGAGTTCGATCCCTGGTGATGCTCCGTAGCCGGGAGTCCAAGAGAGCGCATTGGCCTCGCTCTCTCTGGGTGGGTAGGATGACTCTCCTTTCTCCTCCCATCACTCAACGCGATGCTAGTCAGCGCAGGCGTCTGTTAGCTGACGTTACAGATCTGGCGGTTGGCGCTTTCCAAGACGAGTTGAGGTGTGTGGGGTCAATGCAACTTAGACAGTATCATTTCAATGGTACATTTACACTACATTTTCAAAAGTATTCACTCACCCATCCAAATAATTGGATTCAGGTGTTCCAATCACTTCCATGGCCACAGGTGTATAAAACCAAGCACATAGACATGCAGACTGCTTCTACAAACATTAGAGAAAGAATGGGTTGCTCTCAGGAGTTCAGTGAATTCCAGCGTGGTAGACCACCTGTGCAAGTCATGAAATTTTCTCGCTGCTAAATATTCCACAACTGTCAACTGTCAGTGGTATTACAGCAAAGTGGAAGCGATTGGGAGCGACAGCAACTCAGCAGTGGTGGACAGTAACTAAGTAAATGTAATTTGTTACTGGACTTAAGTAGTTTTTTCATGTATCTGTATTTTACTTAAGTATTTCCATTTTAGGCGACTTTTTACTTTCACTCCACTACATTTCAAAGTTAAATATCTTACTTTTTGCTCCACTACATTTTGAGAAATCTGTCATTCCTTTTGGTTTCTGTGTGTATAAAAACGTAACATGTCAAAACAAAAGAAGTGCACAGCAAGAGCACCAAAAAGCAAGTGACCACAGCGGTCACTTTATTCTGAGCTTGTTTTGACCTGTTGGTCATACCGACCCAGTGCAGCACACAGTTACGCAGCAGCGTAAAAATTTGGCAGCACATACATCACCTAAATGATGAACTAACCTAACTTTGTGTAAATAGACCACAATATAGAATTATGTACACATATGCAGTGGTGACTGGCATGTTTCTATTTTTCTGAATTTATGCAAACACTTTCATTTTATAGTAAATTAATTTGGGCTGGTTTGTGTTTATGAACAGTGACCTACAGATCAATATTGTCACGACTGGCCCCTCCCAGTCCTGTACGTGTTTGTGTTTAGGTATAGTCCACGTGCTTCTTTGTTTTGGTATCCATAGTCCTGCCCCTTGTTTTGTAAGTCCGCCCCGATTGTTTTCACCTGTTCCTCGTCTTCCCGGTGTAGTATTTAAGCCCTGTGTTTGCCCTTTGTTGTCGCTGGTCTTTGTTGTTTGAATCTTTGTTTGCTGTATTGGTGTTTGCTGTTGTTAGTATTTCTTGTCATGTCTGTTTCTGAATCTCTCCGTGTTGGCTCTATGACCCTGGACCGTTATGACCCTGATTTTGGATTTGCCCTCAATAAAAGTCGCTTACCTCCACACATGCGTCCGCTACCTCGCTCCCCGTTACAAATATAGTAAAGGAAGCTCATTTGTGATCCTGAGTTTAAAGCTAGTTTTTATTAAACTTAAACTTGGAACCAAGTTGTAAATAAATTTTAAACTGAAACTTTGCTTGTGTGTAAAAAGTGATTTCAGAGCCACTCGGTTCTCCCTGATGGAAACTGTTTACCTTCAGTGTTTTGTGCTTATGATCATTTTAATAGACGTCAGCGTCACTAATTAATGACATTCTATTAAAAGACTGGTTTACCAAGAGAGACGCTGGAGGACTTTCACCTAAAATGAGTTCATGAAGTGAGTCTTGTTATAAAAATGATGACAGATTCAGATTCAGAGATTCAGATTCCTTTATTGATCCCAGGGGGAAATTGCAGAATCCCAGGGGGAACATCAGAGCCATAATTACTCTTTTAGTACTTTTACTTTTGATACTTAAGTACATTTGAAGGCAAATACTTTAGTATTTTTACTCACGTTGTGGTCTAGAGTAATGATTTCTACTTTTACTAGAATAATATGGGTATCTCTACTTTAACTCAAGTACATGATTTGTGTACTTCGTCCACCTCTGCAACTCAGCCACGAAGTGATAGGCCTTCTTACGAGAGCGATGAGACGCTCTTGTTCCCTCAGCGCCAGGGGATTCACTGTCACTGGCAGGGTGGCGTTGGGACGCGGGTAACTTGGGCTGCGTGGAAACAGCCGGAGTTTGTCCCAACAGTACAGCCACAAACCAGTGTGTCGCTTACCTGCTGCGTCCTGTGTTGGCTGGTCTTTCTGTAATGGGGAGAGAGGTAGAAAAGCAAGGTCCATAAAGACATGGATGAGCAAGTTTGGTGTGGAAGAACTTGACTGGCCTGCACAGAGTCCTGACCTCAACTCAGTAGAACAACTTTGGGATGAATTAGAGCAGAGACTGCGAGCCAGGCCTTCACGTCCAACATCATTGTCTGACCTCACAAATGCTCTTCTGGAAGAATGGTCAAAAACACCCATAAACACACTCCTAAACCTTGCCGAAAGCCTTCCCAGAAGACTTGAAGCTGTTATAGCTGCAATGGGTGGGCTGACATCATATGAAACCCTATGGAGTAAGAATAGGAGCTCACTCAAATTCAAATGCATGTGAAGGCAGACAAGCAAATACTTCTGGCAATATAGTGTATGTTCCCTAACTAAAAGTACTGAGATGAACCCTTGAGACAGCAACCCAGTGACAAGAGGGGAACACTTTAGAGACAGTTTAGTACATTTTTTTCCGAGAGTGTGATAAGAAGTCTGTATAAATAAAAGTAATGCATGGATGTGATATAGTAAGGTGTGGGAATGAGACCCTAATACGTGGCCATGAATTGGTAATTGTGGGCATGAGTTAATTAAGCCTTGATCATGTCTTCATAAGGTATGATCTTGTTCCCGCGCCTTATTAAGTTATAGCCGTGACTTAATTATCTCATTTCCATGCCTGACTATGCCCTGGATAGCATTAGGATCTCATTCCCACAAGTTTATACAAGCAGGGCTCCATATTAAAGTGCATTTCAAAGTGAAAATGCAGTAGAAACAGCCACATTAGACTGCTGCCTATAGACATTCATTATTATATAACACTCATAGACACAGCTGTACATCTGGATTATTGCAGAGCTCATAAGGAGCAGAGTCTCATCCTAAACTAGCACCCAGCGCACTTTTTCACCCGACCACTGCAGAGTTCTTAAAGCTGAAAGTTTGTTCTCCATGTTATGAAAGCATTTTGGCTGTGGAGCTCAGTAATAGGCTTTCATGACAGCCTATTTTTAAGCTCTCAGCAGCTAATTTCCCATAAATGGTGCAATTAAAAGCTGTTTTGACTGCGGCGGGTGTGAGGAGACGTGCGCAAAATAGGATCAAAAGCGCGTTAAAGAATCTGGCCGCGTCTCGGGAGGTTAATATTTCATTTTCGGCCTCATTTACGTCTCATCAGGAAGGCAGCGGAGACTCTGACCGGCCGTCAACTTGCCTGGCGCGGCAGAAGAAATTTCATTTGTGTCTATTTGTCTGGAAAATGATAGCACGAACGTTAAAATCAAGCATCTGTGTGTGTGCGTGTGGTGAAGGGCAATGGAAACACTGTCAACTACAAATCAGTGATCTTTTCTTACGGTTGTTCAGCTAATTTGGCTAAGATGAACTGACGCCTAGAGGCTATTTATGTTTTTGTCAGATGCATTCAGAGTAAATACACTAACACTCTATCAAGAACACTATAGATTATATCACAGTATCTACATTTAGAGTCAGTTATTCACTCAACCTAATGAGAAACTGTAGAACAGTCAGTTTATATCACAATACCTACATTTAGAGTCAGTTATTCATTCAACCTAATGAGAAACTGTAGAACAGACTCAGTTTATATTACAATACCTACATTTAGAGCAATTTATTTTTATTAAATTTGTACAAGTAAAGTGTAAAATGAACTGGAGCTTTAGGTTTATTAGTGCTCTGAATGCATCACTGTTTACATGCCATGGTGCGTATAAAGATCATGTGTAGTTATATATGACATATTTTCTCTCCAGTTTACAGCTACATTGAGAATCTGTGATTATATCATCATCTTGCATTATAAAGGACTTATGTGCTTCTTTTAAATTTTGTTTCTGAACATTGTATTTCTATGAATGCCTGTCTGTGTCACCTAGTGGCTTGACTTTATTGTTGTGCTGTGACTCTGCTGTAATGCTGGTAGTATGATGAAGAAAATGTTAAGTTTAAAGTTTATAGTAATTTTAACTATACTGCAGTGTAGGCTTCAACGCTAAATTAGCAAGCTAGCAATGTTAGCTAGTCCCTTAGGTTATCTTCAACCACACAGTACCACACAGTGGTACAGGCTAGAGGTCACTAAGAGGTGGACCGCGGTCCGGGTCCGGTCCCAGACGCTGTGCTATGCGGACATGGACCTATAACCGATAAACTATGGAGAATTCTTTCATTTCGACAGGCTGCTCCTACGTAGCTTTTCTAGCCTTTGCGGTACGGCTTTAGCGGCAGGAGACTCACAGACCAATCACATGTTTTGTGCATTACAGTGCATTACAATGAGCACTGAGACTCGAGTGAGTCTCGGAGAAGTCGGAGAAGAAAATGAGTCAGAGGGTAGTTATTTCACATGCAAAAAATATATTTTGTTGAAATGTGACCGAATTGTACTTTATTTGATTTGACATTCAGTCGTTGACGACTTCAGATGTTGACATACCTACCAGGCTACTTCAGTTTACAGTATATGGTACTGAATCATGATGCAAGTTAGATATTATGATGCTCCGGACCTTTGATTGAGGACATTTTCTATAAGTGGACCTTATTGAATCAGTTAAACACACCTGGTATAGACTAGGAATAGTATAGGCTATGATCTTAGTGAGCTAGCAATGCACCAACAAGTATTAAGCTTAAATTTGAATGAAATGAAGGTTTGTCCATCAATCATGTTGCACAAATTTTAAACCTCATTTTAAAATATTTAGGGTTACATTTAAACCATTATTTTAATCCTGGCTTGCTTTTACAGTAAATCTGGATTAGATTTAATCCTGTTGCACCGTTACTTTACAGTCAGATTCAGATTAAACTTTGCTCAAAAGTTAAATTTAGAATTCCAGTTTTTGGTGCTTTATTGTGTTTAGTTGTTGCAACTCACCCACTGATGGTTGATGATTTTCCCCACAAGGGGGTGCTATTAGCACTCATGTAGCGTTTGTGTGCATCACTGAAATAGAAGGAAATAAACAGAGCAACAAGATCTCACTAATGCATGTTTTACAGTTACACACTGCGTATAAAACCACTGAAATAAACGGATAAAAATGGATGAAAAAGACTGAAAAAGACAGTCATTTTACACTTTATAAGGTAGGAAGATGAACTTATGTTTTAACACAAACTCTGCTTCATCCATCCATCCATTTTCTAAGCCGCTTCTCCGTCAGGGTCACGGGGGATGCTGGAGCCTATCCCAGCAGTCATCGGGCGGAAGGCAGGATACACCCTGGACAGGTCACCAGTCCATCGCAGGGCAGACACACAGTCACTCTGAGTCACTCTCACACTCACACCTAGGGGCAATTTAGCATGTCCAATCAACCTGACTGCATGTCTTTGGACAGTGGGAAGAAACCGGAGAACCCGGAGGAAACCCACACAGACACGGGGAGAACATGCAAACTCCACACAGAGAGGACCCCGGTCACCCGGCCAGGGAATTGAACCCAGGCCCTCCTCACTGTGAGGCAACAGCGCTACCCACCACGCCACCGTGCCGCCCAACTCTGCTTCATTTTCATCATTTTCATGGTGTTGCTTTCTTTTTCCTTCACATAGTTCATGTGCAGAGAACTGTGGGTAACCGAAGGCCTGGAAGAATACATCTGATGCGTCCATGAAATCACTCAGAATATAGGCTGCATTTCTAGGCTTTAAATGAAGGGTCCTTCAATTTGGAACGAGAAATGTTAGATTTGAGTAGTTATTGAACTCTTACTGTAAAAGTGCAGCTTACAGAATAACATACAGAGCGTTTGATTTTAAAATATTTCGATTCAAATTCTAACAGTTGTATATAAGTAGTCTTCTCAGGTTTGGCTGAATAGTGCCCCCCTGATGATGCAGAGGGTCTAGACATGGTCTGTTTAAACGTCTCAGTTTGCTCTTTACCTGTGACAGCTGTTTCTGATGTGGCCCTGCACTAATTTTCACTCAAAATACATAAACAGTAACTTACAGATAGTGATTAGTGTGGAGAGTAATGTTACTGCTTGTTTAGACCAAATCAATCATGGCAGACAATCATAATTAATGATGAATTAAGGTTTTAATCAAAGATTAGGGCTTTAACAGCAGATTTGTTAATCCATGTTTAAAATTAAGTGGTGCAAACATAGCTCGATTTAAAATAACACCTAGATTAACAAATCGTGGTTTAGCCACGTTTAGCCAGATTTGTTGGTGCAGCCCACTCTCAGACTAATGTCTGCCATGCTACTGCAGCTATGATGCTAATGTAGCTAGCCAACAGTGTTTGCAAATCTTTGAGTATGTATCTCATGCTACAGTAGCTACCAGTGTAGGCTACAATACTGACTTAGCTAGAAACATAAGTTTGAGTAACTTCACACCTGCTAGCTAGCAGAACCCCTAGCTTTTGAATAAGATTGAATATGAATAAAAGAGGATCAGTAAAGACTTATTAATCCGTGATTTCTATAAAATTATTGATAACTACAATAAAACAGATAATTATAAAGTTATGAGTAAGTGCTGTTTATCAGATGGGTACAATTTTAGCGTCTACCAGGTCTTCCAAGTGGTTGTTAGGGGTCCCATCTGTGGCTTTTAATCAGTTTTTTAACTCCAGTTTTGGAAACTCCTGCTTTTTTACATTGACTTTGTCCTTCATATTTCAAGTGGATTATCTGATATCTAATCTCCCCACAAACATCTTTTGCACAGTCCAGTGTGTGTAGCACATGACAGTGTTTTCTGTGTGATTCAGTTGTGGTGTTAATGGTCTGTTATTGGACAGTTTTTTGTTTTTCTGGATTAAGAGCGCCCCCAAGAGGACACTGTGTGAGTACACTGTGGGAGCACACGGATTAAGATTGAGTCTCGGAGCTCTGTAATCTGGATTAAATCTATCACAGACAGCATTACACGGCATTAAACAACATTGACTGTGTATACAGAGCTCTGTGTGTGTGTGTGTGTGTGTGTGTGTGTGTGTGTGTGTGTGTGTTGTGTGTGTGCGCGCAAGTGTGTTAGTTCTGATTGGATTGCGGTTTGTGGATTTGTGTATTTAAACTGAGATTACTGATCCAATCCTGCTCTCTGAACCAGAGAGAGAGAGAGAGAGAAAGAGAGAGAGAAAGCTAGAGAGAGGGAAAGAGATCTAGAGAGAGAGAGAGAAAGAAGAAAGAGAGAATGAAAAAAAGAGTTAGAGAAAGGACAGAGAGAGAGAAAAGAAAGAAAGAAAGGGATAGAAAGCGAGAGTATGTTTAAGAGTACAGAGAGAGAGAGAGAGAGAAAAGAGAGAATAAAAGAATGAAGTGAGTGAAAGGAGAGAGAGAACGTGCAAAAGAGACAAGAGAGAGACACATAGAGAGAATAAAAGAAATGAGCGAGAGAAAGGAAGAAAAAGAAGAGGAGAGAACGAAAATGCAAAAGAGAGAGGAGAGAGAAAAGAAAAAGAAAGAAAAGAATGAGAGAAAGGAGAGAGAAAAATATGAGAAAAAAGAGAGTGCAGAGGAGAAAGGAGAGAGAGAGAGAGAGAGAGAGAGAGAGAGAGAGAGGGATGGTGACAGAATGCTGTATGGCAGTTGGTCAATGGAAGTAACAGGAGTGACACAGTGTTTTCGCTCTCTCTCTCTCTCTCTCTCTCTCTCTCTCTCTCTGATTTGTCGTCTGTTTGGTTGATTTCACAGTTTATTTCTCCTGACAGCCTGTTTTCTTTCATAACAGCAGAACTCTACAGAGGCTAAATAAGACGCTGCAGGCTAATTGGATTAAAATGGTCAGAAATGGGTGACAAGCTGTATGTGTGTGTGTGTGTGTGTGCAGGAGAACCACAGTTGTGCCATCTCCTGTAAGTCTGCAGACGACGCCCTGCTCTCGCTGTATGGAATGCTCAGATGAATCAGACGTACCCGTGTGACTGACTGGTCAGAACATCTGGTGTAGTGTAAACAGACGGCACTTCAGCGGCAAGAAGTGACTGTAATTACATGATTGTTTCTAGGCCTCTATAGCAATGCTAATTTCTGCTAATGCACCTATGGCATTATGGTAGTATGTTAGTACTAAGCTAGTGCCAGTTCACATCACTGTTCTACATACTAGCCGATCATTTGAAGTGTGTAACAGATGTTATCATATATCTGAGCTTGTCTGTATTAGTGGTACACTGACTCTTTCAGGAGAGAGTAGTTCTGCTGCCACTGTTTAACATTCCTAACAACTAACCTGACATATCTAGAACTCCCAGAAGAGCTAGAATTACATTTTTCCTCACAAAATTGTAAAGCGAAGTGTGACTGGTTGATTCCTCTGTCACTTCCTACTTATTTTGGTAGTTAATCTAGAATGCAAGGCCTTCACTCCAGCTCCTGAAGTCCTAACCAGTTGGAGAGCAGATTGGATGTATCTACTTAGATGCCTCAGAGAGAACAATCCTGATTGGATAGTTTTCTGGGTGTTTCAGGAATCTAACACTTCTGATTGTAACAATGATGTAAAAGGACAGAGAACAATATAGTTCAAACACAATAAGTATGATGGTCTCCTTGACGCACTTTGTAAGTTCCTTAAGTTCCTCAACACTAACTGGAAGGGATGAACGTTTCTGAAGATGAATCATGATAAAAGAGAGATTATTATATTTGGGAATAGCAATGAGAGGCTCAGACAAGCTGCTGATCTGGAATCACGGACCTTAAAATCTAAAGATCTAGTACATAACCTTGGTGTACTGATGGATCTCAGTTTTATCAGTCATGTCAAAGCTGTTACTAAATCAGCTTTTTTTTCCCTTAAGATCATCAACAGTATCAAAGATGTTCTGACTAAAGCAGACCTGGAGAAACTCATCCACACCTTTATTTCTAGCAGGATTGATCACTGTAATGGTCTCCTAACTGGACTTTCAAAAAAGACAATAACGTCTCTTAGGAGTAAAACAGGGATCACTGACATTCTTAAATCCTTACACTGGCTGCCAAGCTGTTCCAGAATAGATTTTAAGGTGCTGTTACTGCTCTATAAATGTCTTAACGGTGCCGGAGCAGCGTGTCTATGTGATTTGCTGTAGCGATATGAGCCAAGCAGAATTCTCAGATCTTTAGGAACTAGTCAGTTAGTACTGTGAAGACAAAACACGGAGGAACAGCATTTAGCTACTATGCTGCTTTTAAATGGAACCAGTTGACCAGTAAGACCATTAGAAAAGCCCACATTAGACAATGGACACTTTTAAAATCTGACCTGAAAACATTCCTGTTTGAGTAGCTTTCAGCTTAGTTTAAGCACTGTATTAAGTTTACCTCAAATTTTTATATTTATTCATTTATTTTCTAATTTGGTGTATTTTCTCATTAGCACTCTGAATGACAACAGTGCATGAAAGGTGGTCTATAAATGCACACTCATCATTCTCAGAAGGTCTTAATTGCAATATGGTAAATGTTTATAACATCTACAACAATATAGAAATGTAGGAATAAACAAACATTTACAACCCCATTTCCAAAAACATTTTTAAAAAGTCTGGATGCCAGCATGTCTACCTCTCTGTTTCATCAACTCTTCTCTTAACAACACTGTAAGCGTTTGGGAATTGAGGAGACACTGTTGTAGCTTTGAAAGTGAAATGTTTTCCCATTCTTGTTTGAAGTAGGATTTCAGCTGCTCAGCAGTTCTGGGCCTGTATTGTATTTTTCACTTCATAATGTGCCAAATGTTTTCAGTGGCTGACAGATCTGGACTGCAGAAAGGCCAGTTTAGCACCCGGACTCTTTCAGTATGGAGCAATGCTGTTGTAATACATGCAGAATGTGGTTTTATATTGTCCTGCTGAAATAATCAAGGCCTTCTCAGAAAAACATGTCATCTGGATGGCAGCATTTGTTGCTAAAACATGTATATATATCGTTCAGCATCAATGGTGCCTTCACAGATGTACACATCACCCATGCCATGTACACTAATGCATCCCTATACCATCAGGAATACTGGCTTTTGAACTGTGCACTAATGACAAGCTGAGTGGTCTTTAGGCCAGAGGACACAGTGTCCATGATTCCAAAAAGAATTTCAAGTGTTGATTCTATCGACCACAGAACACTTTTCAACTTCACCTCAGTCCATTTTAAATGAGCAGTGTTTCTGGATCCTGTTTATATATGATTTATTCTTTGCGTTTTAATATTTTAACTTGCTTTTGTGGATGCAACGCCAAACTGTTGTCATAGACAGTGTTTTTCAGAAGTGTTTCTGAGCTCATGCAATGATTTCCACTACAGAATCATGTCTGTTTTTAACAGTGGAGGACAGTAACTAAGTAAATGTAATTCATTACTGTACCTAAGTAGTTTTTTCGTGTATCTGTACTTTACTGAAATTTTTCCATTTTGGGCAACTTTTTACTTTCACTTTCACTTTCAAAGTCAAACATCTTACTTTTTACTCCACTACATTTTGAGAAATCTGTCGTTCCTTTTGGTTTGTGTGTATAAAAAGATTTATAAATTTATAAGACTTTTGTTGCCCTGTCCTATTTTTTTTGCACTATGTTGGCATTTAATTCAAAATGGGCAAATATTTTTCAAAAACTCATAATACTTCTTGGTTTCAACATCTGATACTGTATGTTGCCTTTGTACTATTTTCAATTAAATGTATGATGATGGGTTGTAATTTCTGATTTGGTACATTTTCTCATTTGTAAAGCACTTTGAATGACAGCAGTGCATGAAATGTGTTACATAAATAAACTTCACCTGCCTTGGTTTTATTGAAATCATGAACCATAATTACAGATGTAATTTTTTAATTTCACAGACATGATTAGAAGCTATTCTCATCATTCTCTGCAGGTCTTAACTGCAATATACTAAAGGTTTATAACATCTACATCAAGATAGAAAAATATAAATGATCTTTCTTGCTGGGATGCTTAAATGTTTGTGTGCTGATGTTTGTAATCGATCTGAACCAGTGTGAGAGAAATAGTTAAGGCCATTATACACTGAGCACACAATTAATTTGAATGACAGTAAATTTATTCAACGCATGTATAACTGATGCTATCTCACACACCAAATGCCATTTTTCAAAATACAGCCTAATTGGTTTTACTTGAAGGGCGTCTCCATAACACATTTATAACATCTTACATAAACACTTCATAACATGTTAATGAACGTTTGAATCAACATTTATAATGTATACATGTGTTACATGATATTAATATGAACTAATATGTCATTTCATTGAGATGCAATTTTTCAAAATAAAATTTCCCATTTTGGTGGGAAACCTAAACCTAAACAAAAACTAAAAATGTACTAATGCAGGATAAAAATATAAATAATTGTAGACTTACTTTGCTCTGCCTTAAGCTTTAGCTCCGCTATAGTTGCTTTCCTCACATCTCCAGCAGGAAACTTTTCCTCAAAAGTAGAACAGTTTCTTATTAAATGTCTCTCAATATTTGGTTTTTACAAGGCTGAAATCACTTCTCATTCACCAGCTTCTTCTTCAAAGTTTCCTATTCCACCTTAAATGGTGCCTGAGGCACCTGAATGTGAACTGCTAAACCATTTAAGGTGGAACAGGTAAATTCGAACAAGAAACTGGCAAATGAGAAACTGACTTCAGGATAGTCAGGATAGCTTAACTGTAAGTATGGTCAGGATAGCTTAGCTGTAAATATAGTAACACAGGTTCACTATAAGTCTATCACTATTTCTAACTAAACACAGTACTAGTCTGGCTGTTTTGGTACCTCTGGCCACTTTCACTCAAGTGCAGTGATGAGAAAAGTGTATAGAGATAATTTGTTTTAGTGAATAACCAATTTAAAGACTGAAAATCCTGAATTGTAGCTTTTATATTCTCCATTCACCCCTGGACGCTTCTCTGTAACACAGTCTCTCTCACACTACGTTGGGGTCTTCAGTGAGTTTTACACAGTGGGTTACAGAATCATGCTCTGGTATCATGAGCTTCTGCTAGCACGCTAAAGCACACAGATCAATAGAGCAGAACATCTCCATCTGTCTCTCTTATTTCCCTCACTCTCCACATTGCATTTTTCTGTCAATCTGCTTCTACTCTCTCACTTTCTCTGATGTTGTTCTCTCCTGTAGCTCTCTTACTCTGTTTCCTGGTGCTTTCTGTCTGTTCCAATTTCGCTACCACTGTGTTGTCTGTCAGCAGGTGTGAGTGTAATAAGCGGATGTGTGTGTGTGTGTGTGCTACCTTGTGCTCCCACTAACTGGCCGCTTTACTAGAAACACCCACCTTGTACTTCCACTAACTGGCCACTTTATTCAAAACACTCACCTTGCACTTCCACTAACTGGCCACTTTATTAGAAACACCCACCTTGTACTTC
This sequence comes from Pygocentrus nattereri, assembly GCF_015220715.1. NCBI lineage: Eukaryota > Metazoa > Chordata > Actinopteri > Characiformes > Serrasalmidae > Pygocentrus > Pygocentrus nattereri. Next base: position 12,413,795 of record NC_051220.1, read on the forward strand.
CACTAACTGGCCACTTTATTAGAAACACCTACCTTGCACTTCCATTAACTGGCCGCTTTACTAGAAACACCCACCTTGCACTTCCACTCACTGGCCACTTTATTAGAAACACCTACCTTGTGCTTCCACTAACTGGCCACTTTATTAGAAACACCCACCTTGCACTTCCACTCACTGGCCACTTTATTAGAAACACCTACCTTGTGCTTCCACTAACTGGCCACTTTATTAGAAACACATACCTTGTGCTTCCATTAACTGGACACTTTATTCAAAACACTCACCACCTTGCACTTCCACTAACTGGCCACTTTATTAGAAACATGCACCTTGTACTTAAACTAACTGGCCACTTTATTAGAAACACCTACCTTGCACTTCCATTAACTGGCCACTTTATTAGAAACACCCATCTTGCACTTCCACTAACTGGTCGCTTTACTAGAAACACCCACCTTGCACTTCCACTCACTGGCCACTTTATTAGAAACACCTACCTTGTGCTTCCACTAACTGGCCACTTTATTAGAAACACCCACCTTGTGCTTCCACTAACTGGCCACTTTATTAGAAACACCTACCTTGTGCTTCCACTAACTGGCCACTAACTGGCTGCTTTATTAGAAACACCCACCTTGTATTTCCACTAACTGTCCACTTTATTAGAAACACCTACTTTGTATTTCAACTAATAGCATGTTCTCCTTCTGAGTTGTTCACTGATGATGACAGTCGGTCTGGTGAGACCAGCAGGCTGTGTCTGCTGGAGCAGGAGAGCAGGATTAACAAATAAATATTCGGCACGCATGGATGGAGGGAACAAATTAAAAAAGAACAAAAAACCCTCGCTTGCTTATCTTAATCCCTAAAATCCTGCGGGGTTCAGATTGATGATTGTGTGTGTTGTCTCTGAGGGGAGCGGAAGAGTCAGCATTACTTCCTGTAGCATCTTCACCAACACTGAAGTACAGCACCTTTATAGCTTGTCACACATTTTAAAAGAACACAGGCTCAGAGTAAAAAAAACGCAGTTATAAAAATAAACTCCATACAGAGTTGATTTGCCTTTTAATTGTGAAAACATTAAGCCTGCTTTATTATTTGCTCATTATAATTAACTTTGTGTAGTGTAATAATACAGTACGATACATGATAAGTGGGAAATTAAATAATTTCTAACAAGACAAAAGGGATTTATCTTTATTTATTAGTAATACATTTTAGCTTAGTATCTTTATTAGCTGCATTTTATAAAAATTAATCAGAATCACTTTATTTCGCCAAGTATGTTACAGATACAAGAATCAGTCTTGGTGAGTAACACATGACATTGACACTGAACAGACCAAACAAACACAGACTGTTAACAAGTATTTCAGAGACAAATAACATAAAAATACAATAAATATAATCAAGAATAAAAGATAATAATAAAAGACAATGTGACAGAAGCTAAAGAGATATCAAATTGATATAAGTAAGGACTGAGACTCGGCCACTCTAAATCCTTCATTTTCTGTCTTTAAGCCATTCACAGGTGGACTTGCTTGTGAGCTTCAGGATCAGTGTCCTGCACAACCCAACTGCGCTTGAGCTTTAGGTCACAAACTGACAGGTGGACATTCTCCTTCAGGAATTTCTGATAGAGCGCAAAATTCATGGTTCCATCAGTTATTACAAGCCGTCCAGGTCCTGCAGAAGCAAAGCAGTCCCAGACCATCACACTACCACCACCATGTTTCACTGTTGGTTTGATGGTGGAAGGTAGCGTTAGCTTTATGTCATATATAATATAACGAGAGTTATAAAAGTTCCACCTTTGACTCATCAGTCCAAAGGATATTATCCCAAAAGCATCTAGATTAAAAACATCTAGATATTTTTTTGAGAAATGCGAGACGAGTTCTTTTTGGTTAGCAGTGGTTTGTGCCTTGCAGCTCTCCCATGGATGCTGTTTGTGCCCAGTGCCTATCTTATTGTGGAATCATCTACATTGACCTTAACTAAGGTAATTGAGGCCTGCAGCTCTTAAGATGTTTGTCTCAGTTCTTCTATGACCTTCTGGATAAGTCATCAATGTACTCTTGGTGAATTTTTGGTAGGCTGGCCAGTCCTGGGAAGGTTCACTACTGTTCCAAGTGTTCACCATTTGTGGATAACAGCTCTCACTGTAGTTCTCTGGAGTCCCAGAGCCTCAGCAATGATGCTTTTTTAGATCTTCTAGCTGCTTCACATTGCCAGACAGGTTCTATTTAAATGATGTTTAGATTCAGCAGGTCAGGCAGTGATCATGCCTGGGTGTGGATAGTAAAACTGAAACCCAATAGTCAATTGAATTTGATTAACTGGTTGATTTAATAGCTAATAGGGCAATTACTACTTCACACAAAGCCAAGTAGGGCTGAACAGCATTTTTCCTTCAATAAATGAAATCATCCTTTATTAGGAAGATGGGTGACCAGATGGACGTGAGTGATTATATACAGGTAACTAGCAGGGTGTAAATATTAATAATCTCTCTGAATATCTCAAAGGGAATACACACTTTCAAATGAGCAGCATAAAAAACATCAGAGAACATCTGCTCTCACTGTGTAGCAGATTATTAATAAAACTTCATATTCCAGACATGCAATTAGCAGAAATGAAATGAAAAGAATGTGGAGGCATGTTAAAGTGTCCAGCTGTCGCAGTATCTCCACACAGCAGTGCTGAGACAGGTTGAGAGCATTTATAGAGTCAGGATACCCCCTGGTGGATAGAGTGACCAACTGCAAGTGGTCTTCTAATGTTTATAACGTTTTACATTTTCTTCAGGGATATTTCATTAAGTTGGTCTACTGTGGAGCAGTAACTATGGAGAGAGTCAAAAGCTCCAAGTTTCCTTCGTGTGCACGTCACCAGCGACCTCACCTGGACCCTCAACACCACCCACCTAGAGAAGAAAGCCCAGCAGTCACTTCACTTCCTATGAAAAATGAAGAAATATTCTACAGGGGGCAGTAGAGAGCATCCTGACCAGCTGTCTCCCTGTCTGATTTGGGAACTGCACTGTCTCAGACTGCAAGACACCTCGGCGGATTGAGAGGACAGCTGACATCATCAGGCCGTCTTTACCCACAATCCACACCTCCTGGTATAAATGCCAAGGCCACCAGCATTGTTAATGACCGCTGCCACACACCTGGACTAATCTAAAATCAAAAATATAATATTGTAATACTTCAACAAATGTTTGCACAAATGCACAAAGTCCAGTTAAATAGGACTAATTTTGCTTTATAAAGAAGCATGCAGTTGGTCAGTGTCTACAAGTAGGCTACTGATAATATACAACCCCATTTCCAAAAAAGTTGGGATGCTGTGCAGAATGTAAATGAAAATATGATGCAATAATATGATGAAACTGAGAAATTTCATTGTTTTAAAAAATATGCCCATATTGAATGTGATGCCAACAACACATTCTAAAAAAACTGGGATGGGGTCAGACTCTTTTAACACGGAGCCATGCTGTTGTAATACATGCAGAATATGGTTTGACATTGTCTTCCTGAAATAATCAAGGCCTTCCCAGAAAAAGACTGGATGGCAGCATATGTTGCCAAAACATGTATATATTATTCAGCATGAATGGTGTCTTCACAGATGTGCATTTCACCCATGCCATGTGCACTAATGCACCCCTATATCATCATCAATTCTGGCTTTTGAACTGTGCACAGATCACAAGCTGAGTGGCCTTTAGCACAGAGGACACAGTGTCCATGATTTGCAAAAATAATTTAAAATGTTGATTCATTAGACCACAGAACACTTTTCCACTTCCGCTCAGTCCATTTTAAATGGGCTCAGGCCCAGAGAAGGTGGCAGTGTTTCTAGATCCTTTTATATATGATTTATTCTTTGTGTTTTAGAGTTTTAACTTGCATTTGTGCATGCAGCAATTCATTATTTTCACAGACAGTGGTTTTCAGATGTGTTTCTGAGCTCATGCAGTGATTTCCACTATAGAATCATGTCTGTTTTTAACGCAGTGCTGTTTGAGGGCCCAAAAATCTTGTTTTTGGCCTTGTAGTTTTGACCTTGTCCTTTTGTGGCATGCACCCGCCTTTCTGCCCTCATCGTTGGGGCCCAGGGGGCAGGCACATGACACACCCTTGTATACAGAGATTTCCCCAGATTATCTAAATCTTTTAATGTTATTATGTACTATAGATGATGAAAAGCAAAAGTTCTTTGCTATTTTACATTGAGAAATGTTATTGTTGAATTGTTGCACTATTCGTTCAGGCAGTTTTTCACAGAGTGGTGAACCTCTCTTCATCTTTAGTTCTAAAAAACTCTTGATCCTCTCCGACATCCACCTGAACTATTCTAGATCCTCTCCAACATCCAACCTAGTCCGATAACACAGCCCTTTACCGTCACTGCACCCCTACACTTTAAACTCTTTAACTATTTGAATGCTGCTATGACACTCAGTGTTCCTGTACAGTTTACAGTGGCAGTGGTTTCATCTCTCACATCACCACTCCAATTATTTATGCATGTATTTGTGTGTGTGTGTGTATGTGTGTTTGTGTGTGTGTGTATACATACACACGTGTGTGTGTGTGTGTGTGTGTAATAAATATATATATTATATATGTGTGTGAGGAGAGTTCTCAGGCTGAGCAGCGCTGGACTACTGTGCAGTTAGAATGTTATTTCCTCTTTAGATTAGCAATGTTTACAGTGATGGTTATCAGTAGTTTAGTACCGAGTTCAGGGAATGGAAAAATTTTAGAGATACAGTCACACAGTCATAGGTGCTGCTGCTCAAGCACCAGTAAGTGAAATCATCCTCACAGAGAACATACACTGCACAGTTATTGCACAATTACAATCGCTGCTGTGGGGGAAAAAATCCTTCTTTACTTTTAATGTAAGACTTTGTTCCAAGTCATTTTAGGCTGTTTCTTTTGGTCAATTATTCATGAAATTTATACACAATGTAAGGACCAACTGGCACAAACCAAAAAAAACCAACAAAAACAAAAATTGAGATATGCTTTCTTCCAACAACAGTGATATGTATATGTAGCACTCGTGCCCCCTATGTAACAGTATGTTCTAAATATAGAGGGTGAGGCTAGGGTTCGTTATTTTAGAAGTTTGTTTTAGAATTTTAAAACACAGAATGAATTACTCAACCAGAGCATTAGAGTACCTTAATAGAAATAAGCTAAGCCAGACACGCGTATGAAATTAAAACGTTAGCTTTACTGCGTTGGCTTTAGACAACCGTATCATATTTTACAGCGATGCCTTATGAAAGATACCAGTCACAGTAACATTACAACGCACAATATAAATGAAACCCCAAAATGTACAGTCCCAGAATGCAAAACACAACAGTACACACGTAAGTGCTCACCCCAAAAAAAATACCTGAAAGCGGCTCAGCCCGTCAGTACAAAAATCATATACATTCGTAAACCCCAAACTTTAAGAGCCAGTAACCAAATTATTGAGGGACACCCCTTGCATACATACACACACACTCACACACACACAACTGCGCGCACATTCAAAACAAAAAAGGTTGCAAGCCTGAATGATGCTCGGGTGCGGTGTGGCTATGTTGCTAACCCCTTCTTAAGTCTGAGAGAGTAACCTACAGTTCACTGGTGGTAGGGACCAGAGCGAGGAAATGGACAGACGAGGCACGGAGAGCAACTTGCCTCTCCTTGTTCAGCAGCACAGCCAGAACGGGGAAATCTTCGTCAGAGGACCCACACTGCTGTCCCGGTCGCCGTGGGGTCTATCTGACCTTGAACGACGTCCACACGACTCAGCTAGCTCGTCTCGCTAGCTCCAGCACGCGGATAAACACAGTTGCTTATAGAGCACTCAAACATTTATAAAACACCTAAAACTGTATTCACCTAAGGAAATATATCTCGGGACCAGTTTAAAATCCCTTGGAAAGGGAAAAAAAAGTATATACTTGGCTAAATCTCACTTTTACTCCACTTTCCTGTGTTTCCTCGTGTTCCTCCCTTCCAGCTCCCCCCTCTCTCTCTCTCCCTCCCCCACCCCCACCCCCAAACCGGGGAAAGAAAAAAAACCCAAGGGACCTTGACAGACACGGTTATCACCCAATCACATTACTTTTACTCCCTAAAACATTACGAACACAGAGTTGCGGTCCTTTTTAACTTGCTAGTTCTTAAAGTGACGGTATATATGACAGTAGTGACAGTAAATATACTGATTGAAACAGTGCAAGTAAACTGATTCAAATAGTGCGCATTTAAGATCCGTATTTATGCCCGGGCTACATATAAAAATGAAACATGCTATCATTAAAGGGGAACTTCACTGATTCTTCAAAATTCCTCCATAATTGAGTGTTTAAGATGTAAACAGAGTGGTTTAGAGTGGTTTGATATGAAATGCTCTGATGTAAATAAACTTACAAAGTCAGAATTGTTCACAGTGGTGGTGATAGGAACTAGACGTCCACTTCTAAAAGCTCCCCCACAGAAAGTTACTACATGAAATGGTTATGACTTCACTTCCTGAAGACTGAGGCACTGTTTGATGATAGTTTCGAGAACTTAAACTCCATTCATGGTGGAGGGAAACATAATATGCAGGGCACTGTGAGGCAAAATAGTCCCCCAAAAAATGCATTATTTCAGATTTCCCACTATTTTCCATCATCAACATTCTATATAAACTCAGAAGACTCAGGTAGGTTAACTGGTGGTTTTGGCTAGTAAATAAAATGTCTGTATTTGTGTTGTAGTCATGGCGACCCCTGATTTCTATCACCACCACTGTAGAGGACCACTCTGTCTACATCTCACACACTCAATTATAGGGGAATTTTGAAAAATCTGTTGGATTCCCCTTTAAGTTCTCTGTAGAGGATATGTTAACAGATTTTCAGAATATGTCATTTGATAGGCGTGTTCAAACTTTTGGACACATCTATCTGTATGTTTAATGTAGTGTTCAATAATATGAGAGTGAGTGAGACTAACAGGCGTATCTGTGTAATTTCATCAGGAGTGGATCTGCCTGTTGTTTTGCAGCAGAAGAATCTAATGAGGTCATCTGAGGTCATAGTAATTCAATCTTCTGTGAGTCAGAGCTGGGTGTTCCTTATGGTGAGATGGGGGAAATAGGTGGTCTCTCTCTCTCTGCTGTGGGTGTTAGCCACTGAAACTCTCTTAGACTGATGGTGATGAAGAGGGTGGAGTAGTGTGGAGAGAACAGGCCTGAAAGAGCACAAAGGGCTATTAAAGTCCTTCTGTTACTCTGTTTGTCTGCTATCTTAAAAAAACACAAACTGTGCAGCAGCAGATGAGCTATCATCTCTGACTTTACATCTATAAAGTGGAATGACAAGGTAGGAGTGTCTAATGGAGTGGACAGTGAGTGGACACAATGTTTAAAAACTCAAGCATCACTGCTGTGTCTGATCCACTCATACCAGCACAATACACACTAACACACCACCACTACGTCAGTGTTACTGCAGTGCTGAGAATGATCCACCACCCAAATAGTACCTGCTCTATGAGTGTCCATGGGGGTCCTGACTATTGAAGAACAGGGTGAAAGGGGGCTAACAAAGTATCAGAGAAACAGATGGACTACAGTCTGTAATTGTAGAACTACAAAGTGCAGCTATACAGTAAGTGGAGCTGTTAAAATGGAAAATGAGCGTAGAAACAAGGAGGTGGTCAAAATGTTATGCTTGGTCAGTGTATGTGATAATTAAAGTCAGAAGGTTCAATGAAATGGATGACAATCAGGTGTGAACAGGGATGTGGAAAGTGGGGGGGGGGTGTTAAAAATAATAATATTAATAAAACATTCTGAATTTTAAAACAATTTGAGTGTGGTATAGAGCCATGTGGGCTTGTTTCAGAGTGGTGTTTGTATTTTTAGATTTAAAAAAAAACCTGCCGTAGCTGCTCTGTTTAAGTCTGTTTAACACCCTATTTTTATCACAGTGAGACGAAAACTCTTGACTGCTTTGATGGAGCTAAGAATTCTGGAATGTATCAAGAAGCCCTACAGGAGAATGTTAGGGCACCCATACAGGAACAGAACCTCAACAGAAGATGGGCCCTGCAGAAAGACAACAACCATGAAAACACCAGTTAGTCTACAAAGAATTTCTTGAAGCAGAAGAAATGTTTCTTTTTTTTTTCATTTCTGAGTCAAAGTCCAGACCTTAGTCCAGTAAAAATGTGTCAAGTGAGAAGGTTCACCAACGCAGAACAGTTGAAGCAGTTCTGTAAGGAGCCACATGTCATGTATATCACAATAGCACCATCTGCTCAGCATTTAACACAAGCAAAATGCTAATGGCTAAGTGCTAACCACAGCAGCTACAAACTAATGACACACTAAAACTGATCTTAAAAGTGGCTCTAAGTCAAATGACTTACAGTGTTCATAAAGGCCTTAACAGCAGTTAGTAAAGGAGACTCACTTCATTCACTCATACAGCAATGCAGACCTACCTGAATTACCTCTACTGTTAAACTAAACCTGTTATAATAAGAGAGTAAAATGAACTGTTAGGGCTCAAGTTTACCCTGTGCCGAAAACTGATTGTATTACCCATGTTGTGAAAGTGTGTAATTGTGTGTAATTAAATGAAGATTAATGTGTTGGAAATTACTGATGTATCCTCAGTGTCATTCAACAGACCCCTGGGGAGTATGTCTACCAGAGTATGGGAACCACCATATTAGGTAATCGAAGTGTTCTTGTAGTCGACGTTGGATGAGAGAGAAATAAAGACTTGGGCCAAATATCCAGACAACTAGGTTGGCGCATCTCCTTAGCAGCAAGGCTTGTGGGGTAACCCCGGTCAGCAGTGGAGAGTACCTAGGACCAACGAGGGACAAACCACCAACTGGCGACAGGGTGTTGGGCACCCAAGACTCATAGAGGAACAAGAGCAATGAAGGCGATCCCATCTTGGAGGAATGTGTCCCAACACACATGAGGCTGCATAGCCTGGTCAGACAGCCCATGCTGTCCCCTGTCCACTGGCAAAGAATGCCTACACTGGGTACATGTCCACCAGAACAGGACCATGGAGCGATGGAAGAAGATTTGACTGGTCCAAAGAGTACTGTTTACTTGTACATTATGTACACAGCTGAGTACATTTGCACCATTTACCTGGGAACATGATGCACCACACTATTAGAAAAAAGGTGCAATTTTCATCAATCAAAATGCAAAAAATTTAAACGTTCCCTCAAAGGTACAGCAATACTTTTTAAGGTCCAACTGTGAACCTTAAACAAGTTTATCCCAGGGCAAAGGTACATATTTGTACCTTTTCATAACCTCATACCTTTTCAACATGCTCCAGTGACTGAGAGTGCGGGATGCCATGTCTACAGTATCACTCGGTGCTCCGTTTCCTGTTATATGTGGGAGTACGCCAGTGCAACTGCTGATATCTAGAAGTTTGCATGCATCATCCTGTCTTCTGATGAGGCTGAAGGTCATTTTAATTAATGAGTCATTAATGAGAGCCGGCGATTTAAAGCGATGGGAGGCAGTGAGAATGTTGCTGACACAAAGTGAGCGGAGTTTAACTTTAGGCAAATAAGGAACGTGGCAACTACCAGTAGGAATTGAGCTTTGAGCAGCGTAGTACACACTTTATCTCCATGGAGCTCCTTTTTTGGTTCCTAGATAATCATTTGTACTAGAGATGGAATAATAATTGCTGGTGCTTTCACCGCAAATAGACAGTAATCATTTAATACTGTGTACCTCACATACTGACTGCACAGAAATGGATTAAATAAAAAGATACAAATATATCTGATCAGGATTATTATGGAATGTGTCTTATTTGTATTGGGAGTCGGTCAGCTGGAGTTCAGAAAAGGCCACAGGGAATGAGCGATAAGTAATTTGGGCAACAAGAATCTGAGTTCAAAATGAGATCAGATGAAAGATTGATGCCAAAGATCCAACTCAGCAGTTTGTGATTAGAAACAAGAACATTTAAGAGGTTTAGCCATGAGAAGCGTCCCAGTACCCATGACGACTGCTTCACTGCTAGGTCGTGACACACAGGCCAGAGAATAAGGACAGACACTCCAGGACCAGAGAGCCTCTTTAGTGGTCTGTGACATTGTTCAATAGCTTGCGGTTGAGCTAACCTTTCCTGGACATTGGATTTCTTCAGAAGAAGCCTGTCCCGAGACCTCCTCTCCCTCAGGAGGGCGCCTGTGTCTGTTTATCCCCCAGGGTCCTAAACATCAGTAGAGCATTAACGCCTAATCCCTGTTCCTGAGCTTGTTTATACTGACATGGTGGGAAAACTGCAGAGACTGACCACAATGGTGATTCTTACAGAACCTATACCCGCAGACATAAAAGTAGTGACCTTGTCACTGGGGTGGGACCCTCAAGGGTACATCTCAGTACCTTTAGGTCGGGAACATAACTGCACCATAATGTATTTTCAGGCTGTTTTAAAACATAAGGTATGAAAAGGTACAAATACGTACTTTTCACTTGGAAAAACTGATTTAAGTGTAACAACTGGGCCAGAAAACCACTGTTGTACCTTTGAGGGAACATTTACGTTGTTTGTACCTTGATGAATGAAATGATTCAAGCCCTACTTTGAATTATTCAGTATCTACTATAATTTTTTCAGCATCTACTTTGAATTATTCAATATCTACTATTAATTATCCAATGTCTATTATGAATTGTTTAAGTAACTGCTATGAATTATTTATTATCTACTTTCAATTTTTCAGCAACTGCTATTAATTATTCAATATCTGCTATGAATTATTCATTATCTGCTACAAATAATTATCTACTATGAATAATTCATTAGCTACTATCAATTATATCTTCTACAAATTATTCAGTATCTACTAGTATCTACTATCAGCATCTGCTATGAATTATAAAATAACTACTGTGAATTTTTCAGTGTGTACTATACATTTTCAACATTAATGAATAATTATTTAATTTTTTACTGCAAATTGTCTCATCAATTATTAATTATTCAATGCTTACTATTAATTATTCAGTATTTACTACAATTTATTCAGCAACTGCTCTAACTGATTCAGTATCTGCTATAAATGATTCAGTGTAAATGAGTGAGCTGTGTAGTGTGGAGAGTGAAGTGCTGAGGTGTCGGTCTCTGTACATACAGATAGGTAGAGTTACATAAATCAGAATCACATGTGCGCTGATGTTCGGCTGAGATTTAGTCACTCTTTTAGACTCTTTTTGTTTCCATTATTTGGTAATTCTCTGTACTCGTGTCATGAATTAAGCATTTTCCTGTAGTGCGTGATGTTGTGGTGTCTTCACTGGTGGAGCTCTAGAGCCACAGGAGGGATGAGTGCAGAAGAAAAAGGGAAGGAAGCAGATTTCCGCTTGTGCTGTTCCCTCTTACAGGCTGAGTGGAGGAGGCCACGAGAGCTGCTTACTCAATGATTTAGTCCTGTTTGTTCCGTTCTGTCAAAGCTAACTGACGTTCCATCAGAAAGAGAGAGAGGAGAACGAGTTCACCACATATACACAACACTGCACACACTGCCTTTACTCCACACTCTGCCTTTACTCCACACACTGCCTTTACTCCACACGCTGCCTTTACTGCACACTCTGCCTTTACTCTACACACTGCCTTTACTGCACACTCTGCCTTTACTCTACACACTGCCTTTACTGCACACTCTGCCTTTACTCCACATGCTGCCTTTACTGCAAATGCTGCCTTTACTGCACATACTGCCTTTACTGCAAACGCTGCCTTTACTCCACACGCTGCCTTTACTGCACATACTGCCTTTACTCCTCACACTGCCTTTACTGCACACGCTACCTTTACTCCACACACTGCCTTTACTCCATACACTGCCATTACTCCACACGCTGCCTTTTTTGCACACACTGCCTTTACTCCTCATGCTGCCTTTACTGCACACACTGCCTTTACTGCACAAGCTGCCTTTACTGCACACACTGCCTTTACTCCTCACACTGCCTTTACTGCACACACTGCCTTTACTCCACATGTTGCCTTTACTGCACACACTGACTTTACTCCTCACATTGCCTTTACTCCACACTCTACCTTTATTGCACATGCTGCCTTTACTCCACACACTGTCTTTACTGCACATGCTGCCTTTACTCCACACGCTGCCTTTACTGCACACACTGCCTTTCCACATACTGCCTTTATTTCTCACACTGGCTTTAGTCCACATGCTGCCTTTACTGCACACCCTGCCTTTACTCCTCACACTACAGGGTAAACCTGCATGAGCCAATAAACAAACATGGAGAAATGGCAGGTGAATAGCGATAAAACTCTGAGTTGCATAACTTGACAAAAATGACTGTAACAGACACACATAGACAATCATTTATTAAAGTGGGGTTCCTGATATCCCTCAAAAACTCCCTTTCAAATCACAATAAAAAGTAAAGTTTACTGAGTGTCGCAGGTGTGAATATAATAAACATGCTCAAGAATACAGTCAGTAAAGGATTTCATGCCTTAATATCAAAAACCATTTAATAACAGACTTACTACCATCTTGACATTATATGTTCAAATTACAATGACCCACAAAACATCCTGTACAAACTTCAAACAGCCACTTCATGTCTTAATCACCATAACAAACATAAACCAGGAATGTGACTCAAGTTAATCTGTGCTTCCAATTTACAATAAACATTCATTCATACACATTAAACAAATTCATAAGAAATTAAATAAAAACTTACACAAAATCAGAAATATTTCCATGTTCATATCAACACTAGACAGTGCAGTTCTGTTCAGACTCAAACACGGTTTTCGGAACGTGTAGCAGAGGAGCTACAAGAGGAATTCATAGTTTGCTCTGTAGTGCAGCGCACATGACTTGGCTCAGTTGCAGATGAGCTTCAGGCTTGGTAGAGGGTGTCCTAGCACGAAACACAAACGCAGTGTTGTGTCTAAAACCGGAGATGGGACAACAGCAGATTTCACCACACACAGCAGAGACCCTCTCAGTGCTCTCCCCCTCATCCTGGAGATCCTCCCTCCTGCTGGTTCCTCCAGCCCCAACCTGACCCAGCAAATGGATCACAAGTCTGCAGGACAGGATCTCCAGGACTACGACATGTGACTGGACCCACCTAAATGTTCTTCTTTAATCCTGAAGACACTGTTTTGCTTAAATACTTTAAATTAAATTGTAAAAATATGAATTTTTTTTAATAAAATACTTTCATTTGCTAAGCCGACACAAATTGCAGGAGGATCAGCAACAAACTGCTAATGATTTATTATTTTTATAATTTTTATATAAATATTTGTAACGATCATTGTTGTACACATTAAGATACTCGTCGTTTCTTTATAAATGACGAGGTTGTCACCACTTCATATTCCTCATAACCTCATATCTCCAAAAAAGAACTGAACAGGAGAAGTAAAAATGTTCTATACTGTTAATGTAAGCTACTGTAAACAAGTTTTTCAAAGCCACTTTGCAGCATTTTTATTGGTCCATTTGTTCTGAAATTTCGACACATAAAACAGACATTATTTTGTGCAAATAAAGATATCTAAAAATATATAGTCAAAAAAACCTTCAGTAGCCCAACTTTGCCCTGATCTCTCTCACACACACATGTTTGTTTTGCTATACATATGAGGACATCCATGATTTCTATTGTTTTTTGTGTTACTGTAGCTAAATTGCACTATACTAAAACCTAAACCTATCCCTACCTCAGTATCCAAATCTTCTTCTTCTTTCTGGCTTTATCTCCAAACTGCTCCACCTTCATTGTCCCTCTGATCTGCTCATTTCTAATCTTGTCCAGCCGTGTCACTCCCAACGAAAATCTCAGCATCTTCATCTCCGCCACCTCCAGCTCAGCCTCCTGTCTTTTAGACAGAGCCACAGTCTCCAAACCATACATCATAGCAGGACGCACTACTGTCTTGTAAACCTTCCCTTTCACTCTTGCTGCTATTCTTCTGTCACACATCAGCCCTGACACCCGTCTCCACCCACTCCATCCTGCCTGCACCCTCTTCTTCACCTCTTTTCTACACTGTCCATTGCTCTGGATGGTTGACCCAAGGTATTTGAAGTCATCCACCTTTATGACCTCTACTCCTTGCATCTTCACCTTTCCAACTGCCTCCCTCTCATTCACACACATGTATTCCGTCTTATCTCTACTGACCTTCATTCCTCTCCTCTCCAGTGCAAACCTCCACCTCTCCAGATTCTCTTCCACCTGCTCTCTACTCTCACCACAGATTACAATGTCGTCTGCAAACATCATGGTCCATGGAGCGTCCTGCCTGACCTCATCTGTCAACCTGTCCATCACCATTGCAAACAAGAAGGAGCTCAAAGCTGATCCCTGATGTAACCCTACCCTCACCTTTGTCACTCCAACTGCACAACTCACCACTGTCTCACTATCCTCATACATGTCCTGCACCACCCTAACATACTTTTCAGCTACACCTGACTTCCTCATACAGTACCACAGTTCCTCTCTTGGCACCTTATCATATGCCTTCTCTAGATCCACAAAGACACAATGTAGCTCCTTCTGACCTTCTCTGTACTTCTCTACCAACACTCTCAATGCAAGAATTGCATCTGTGGTACTCTACCTCACTAAAAATTAACTGTGGTGAAAACAACACATGCTCAACAAAATGTCCTTACTTAAGCAAAAATTGTATGTATTGCTAACATAGTGAGAACATGTGGTCCTCACAAGTATACCACTACAAACACTCACACACACAAATGTACACATACACACACACGTACATATAATAATTTTTCTGTAATATCCTGTATATTAAAAATGAATAAATAAGTCATTGCTGTCAGAACAGAACACAGTATCTATGAAAATCCAGCATTACAAGAGAAAGAGAAACATTCTTAAATTTAGATGGAACTAATTGGAGAGATATTTTTCTAAGTAACTGTGGGCTGTTTCTGTTCATCCGCTCATCATGAAATTTTCCCACAACGTCAAAAGTCTTTTTTAAATCATGTCAAAAAAAAACTTAAAGACAACAGACCAGCTTCCATACACATACATACATACTCTTAAAAACAATTGGTTCTTGAAAGGTTCTTTAGGAAGGCCAATGGTTCTATAAAACCATGAACACTCAAAGAACCATTTGCATGCTTAAATGGCTCTCTGCATGGGGAAAGGTGTATATAGCACCAAAAAGAGTTCTGTTGTTGTGTCAAGCGTGTAACAGTAGAAGACCCCTTTTTGGCACCGTAAACCGTGGTACCATGGTTCTTTGAGTAGTAATACATTACAGTCCTGCTCTAACACCTGATTCAGCTCATGAAGTCTTTGATGATCATTTCAGTGAATCAGTTAAAACTCTAAAACACACTGAATCTACAGTATTTTTACCAATGGAGAGTTTTTCTTTAACCCATCCATCCAAGTCAAGAACCATTTAGAAGCCTACAAACTTAAAAAGAACCACAGCACCAAAAACGGTTCTTCTACTGTGATAAACTTGACACTGTAACAATAGCAGAATGTAGAACAAAAAGCACTATGTAGAACCATACAGCACCATTAGATAGATCTACATAGAACTCATGGCTGCAAACAGAACCGTGCACGCTTCCCGTGGGGGGACAAGCCCTGAGTCTCATGGTCTGTTATTTCTGAATTTCCTGCATTTTAGAGAACTAGAGAAGTTGCACAAGAAGATGAAGAGGGGTGTGAAGAAATGCAGCTAAGAATGGGAAGAACCTCACAAAACCACTGTAGCCTTCTGTACGGTTTGATATCAATATGGTTATAATTGAAATTCTGGAATTCCTAAAGAGGTTATTTCTAAAGAGCAGTTATGAAAAATGTTATGATCACCTGTACATACACTGGCCCATACACTGGAACATTATTCATGGTCTGAATGATGTTATATGCTCTGCAGTCGTTTAGGTAAACATCTGCAAAATTCCTTCCGTTCAAAAGCTCAAATGTTCAAATAAGTGCACACGTTCCATTCTACCCAGTATGTATACATACTCCTCATTTTTTCATATTATGTTCTGTCCAGTATGTATGCACAATTTACATCTCTTGTTTATGTCTGGTACATGTACACACTCCACTTTTCGACCTGTTATGTATGCACGCATCAAATTTATCCACTTTCTGTCCATTATACACAGCCCAATTTCTTCTTTTATATCCAATATGTATACCGCTGTCCCTGTGACTGTCACTTTTAGGTCCAGTACAACTCACATTTCTCTTTAATGTCCAGTACTTCTCTTCACTTTCTTTCTGGTATGTATGTAATTTAATCACCATGTGCACCATGTGTATCACTGAAGAGCTCTGGTTTCTGGAGCAAGTGGCTTTACCTTGAACACACAGTTACTCTTTGGAGTCCTCAAAGACGCTAACCAGTTCGTTTTGGTGTTTCACCTTCATGGACACTCCGGTGATGGTGGTGTTTGTGGAGCAGGCTTTCCCATCTTTGACCTTACGCAGGTGCCCCTGGATGTACTTGCGGAACTTCCTGGTGGCGAAGCAATAGACGACAGGATCCAGCAGACAGTTCAGTCCCATGAGCATCAGGGTGATCTGGTGGGCATCATTCAGACGCTGGCGGGTTTCCTGGTTCCATTTCATCAGGTCCAGAACGGCTAGCGTCCAGGGCCCCTGGACCACGTGGTGTGGGACAAAGCACACCACAAAAACCCCTATGACAGCACACAGCATGCGTAGAGCGCGCCGTTTGGTACCCTGTGGCCTCCTGCCCGTGCTGGGCCTCGGCTGACTGATAGGCTGCTTTAGCAAGGTGTTAGCGATTAGTACATTACACAAAATGACGAGCATGAAAACAACAAAGAAAATGGCGATAATGATAAAGTGGGCAACTGCTACAGCTATCTTTTCTTTGCGTGACTGGTTGTGATATCCTTCAAAACATCGTGAAATGTTGCCATCTTTCTGGATGCCACGATCTGTGAGCTGTTTAGCCGTGGCCGCAAGAGTGATGAGCCAAACGATGAAGGACACGATGATGCCTCGTCTCCAGCAATCAGAAGAAGCCGCGACTAGAGGCCGGGTCACGGCCCAGTAGCGGTTGATGCTAATCACGGTGAGGAAGAGCACAGAGCAGTAAGTGTTGATGAAGTACATCGCACCAGCGATGCGGCACAGTGCTTCCGAGGAGTTCCAGTTGCCATTGTTACGGTAGTAGTCGATCCAGAAGGGGAGAATGAGGATGAACAGCAGGTCAGCCACAGTCAGGTTGGTCATGTAGATCCTAATCTCGTTCATGGCCTTGGCATCACGCATGTGTCGCAGGATGAAGAGTGCGTAGATGTTAGCCAACAAGCCGAGAATGAACACCAGGCCGTAGAAGGCGGGGAAGAGAGAGTAGCGGAACTGTGAGTCCAGGAATGTCTCGTTCCCGGAGATGTGGTTCTCATCTGTGGTCATGGTGACGAGGTCCCTGGAAGTGACCAAAGCAGCCATGGAGAACAACTGAGAACAGAGAACCGTATTAATCAGCATGGAATAAACTTCAGCATTTCAATTCAAGGTGCTTTATTGGCAGGACACATAATACAATATTTGTGGTGTATTTGTATTTTGTATTTCTCTCTCTTTATATATTACCACTATACATGTATACGTGTATATACCTCTGCTGTCGGAAGAAAACCTTGTATCTCCATTTTTCAGTTTTTGACGTTATTTAAAATGACCTATTATCCTTTATATAGTGTGTCATTTTCATGAGGAATGGATGAAAGAAAATGGCCTGAACTGACTTTATAAAAAATTCTGGTTCCATTGACTTACATTAAAAGTAAAGTAAGTATTTCATTCTCCTGTAAAGTTACTATTTTTTAGGTTTTCTTTCAACAGCAATACACATATAATATGTGTGTGCATGTATATATAAATAAATATGCATATACATATGTATACATACATGCACATACTGAATATTTAAAAATATATATATTTTATTTCTATTTCTCTTGTTCGTATTGTTGCTAACTCTACCAATATCTCTTTCTTTTTCTTTCTGTCTCTATTACTCTCTCACTTTATTTCTATCTTTCCCTCATTCTTACTGTAGCACTTTTCTGCCGAGATGTTTAATCTCTCACCATCTCCTTTCCTCTCTCTCTCTTCTCTCTCTCTCTCTCTCTCTCACACCCACCCACTACATTTCTGAGAACGGTAATAGTGATGTAGTGAATGAGGCTGGTTCTAAATACAGTAAAGATCAGAGAGCAAACCAGACAGAATAAAAAGGAGAGACACTACATTTTCATCACACACTAACAACTGTTCAGAGTTTAACTCTTTTCAGTTAATCGGGCTGACAGATACAGGAGTTTTACATTGTTGGTTAAACAGGCTGACCTTATGTTTATTTTTGCTCTGGATGACAACAGAAATAACCTCATTATTACAATAAATAGTTCTGTAAAAGTAATGAAAAACTGGCCTTCTCTAAGCCAAAAATGCTTGGCCCCTTATAATTGCCTCTCACAGCCGTAATGCTCATACATTTCTGCTGCTCTGCTTGCTGTTTGCTGAAATTTCTATTTTAATCTGCAACTGTCATCTTGAGCTGGAAAGATGGTATGGAACATTGCCTAGAAGTACTAATAATGTTTTAAAGAAAACCTTTTAATCTTACATTTTAAGGATATGTATCATTGATGTTTATATTCCTATGAGGTTCAATGTTCATTAAGACACACTGTTTTGCCTTCAACATTGAAGCCATGTTTTGAGGATGCTGTCAGCACCACAGATTATGATACATAAAGATGTTTTTAGAGAATATTCCCAGGACATCATTCAGGGAATAAAAACAGAACTTCCTACTGAAAACATTAATAGAACATGGATTTGGGTCTCCGATGCTGAAAGTTCAGACTTCTAGAGAAACCTCCAGCTGTGACTTCTAAGGAATCCCACACAGAGTACATGTTGCAGGCTGCTTCGAGTGCTACAGTTGGAGCCAAAACTCAGAGTAAATGCGTTCCTTTCTATTTTCAACTCTTCCCTCTATGGGAATTTTGCCCTTAATGTTAAAAACGGAATTCCACTGAATTTCTGCCTAATTAAACAGAACTGTGCAATGCCAGAATTGTTCTCCATAGAAAGCTTATTGTTCTTCCTATTTTCCACTATTTTCCCATCATTGACATTGTATTTAAAACTCAGAAGACGCGTGTAGGTTCACTGGTTTTGGAAAGTAAATAAAATGTCTATATCTGTGTTGTAGTCACGGTGACCCCTGGTTCCTATCACCACCACTGTAAAGACATCTCAAACTCTGAATTATGCAGGAATTTTGGTAAATTATAGTTTAATTCCATTAAAAAAAGGCTAATTATCTTCTTTAGCTACTGTACAGGTGGTGTGATGATAATTTCAGGTTTCAAGCTCTACTGATGTCTGATTTTGCTTGAATTTTATTTTTTTAATATTAAAGGTCGTGTTGTTGTTTTGATTTACATAATTATTAGCATGATGATATTGTTAGTCATGTAATAAACTACATTTAGATTTGATTTCTATTCTGTTTGGACAGGTTTGAGTCTGCATGTTTTGAAAATGACAAGACCTAAAACTACACTAAAATCACACATTTCTGTATGTTGCTTGTATATTGTGTATTTTTTGTAAATAGTATGCATAGTGTCTGTATATCATTGTCCTTGCATACTCTGCGTATTACTAGTACACCGTGTATAATGTATATTCTGCATTGTCTGTAAATTATACATACATCTAAAACAATGGCAATGGCTGGAACCAAATTCCTTATGTGTGTCAACAGGCTTGGCATACAAATCATGGAACCACAGCATGGTTTTGTTTGTAACGTTCTCAGTCCAGTTTCTTAGTCCGGTCCAGATTTTTACCCTGTTTCAGCTCTAGTGCACTGGACCCAGGTAAGTGCTGAACGTAAAACTAACAGGAAAATCACTCGGATTGCATAAGGTATGAAATTTCCACAGCTGAGTGGAGTTTCCCATCATACTGTCAAACATTCATGACTCATACAGGAGCTTCCTTGCTGGGCGTGCCTGCTCCAATTCTCACACATTGAAGAGCTCAGCTACATTCATGAGCTTTAAAGGTTTAAAGGTCCTCTGTGTCCCATGTGTCAAACACAAGGCCAAGTCAGGCCCATAGCACAGTCCTACTCAGCCTGCAGTTATTTTAATTTTTTATTATTATTAGCCTCTTTCACTCTGAACTACACTACAGTCCCCAGTCTGCATTGCAACATAATGTGTTCTCCAACCCCCTTCCTCCTACAATCTATAGTTCAGCGCTTACACAAGAAGAAAAGATGCCTGTCGTGTAGTTCAAGTGAATAGGCAGGTTTTAAAAACCTACCTCCTGGGGACAGTTAAAGAGGTTTAACAGTTATCTATAGTTAATGTAGCCTATTGTTTTATTCTGAACAATTTAGTTTTATTTTAAATGATTTTGAATGGTTAAAATATTAAATGCCAATTTTTTCTGTTGCAGTTTTGGCATTTGTTTTAAATAAAAGTAAAATTTAAATAAATAAATGCAGCTAGCCCACAAATTTGTTGAAATTTTTAATATGACCCTTTTAGTGTTTGAGTTGACACGCCTGCTGTAGATCAAACCACTTGCCCTCTTGACTCAAAAGCCTTTACGCTACACTTAGAATTATTACCAGTGATCACTAAACACCTAAGTTCTTTAAGATGGCTGTTGGGTTAGATACTCATTAGGCCTATGGGATCCACAAATTCAATGTGTGTGTATCTGTTTGTGTATCTTTGTGATGATCCAGCACAGAAATCCAAGTTCAGACATTTCCTGAATCTGTAGAGTCACCCTGTCCATTCCATCTTATCGCAAGATCATACGTGATTCACATCTGGAGTTATGAGGCTATGAAGAGGGGCTGAGATACACATCATCCGCCTCTCGCCATGTAGAACTGGTGAATTTGTGTGTCCATCTACATTCTGTGTGAAACTGACCAATGGACACTCAGGAAATCACTAAGGACTGACCCATCACGCCAGAAACCCTTCATTCTTCATTCAGTCCTTATCGGAGACACATGAAATATTGAGCAGAGAGTTCACAGCTGCTGAAGTTGCTGCAGTGGTTTTGGAATGTAGTGATGAAGATGACAGAGCATTTTGATATGAAACATATCAGTACCACGTAAAGGAGAGTTTAAGAAGAGATGAACTAATTAAGCCCTCAGAGCCCAGAGGGCCAAGAAACCGCACCTTGATGCCAATCATCTCCCCAATGACCATCTTTTGCCATCACTACTTTTCTTTTTAAGGTTTTGGAGAAAAGTTATTTGCCCAAGTCTCACTTTCGGAAATATCAGTTAGCGGTTCACTAGTTGCCTCACACTGCAGAAGACTCTCTTGTGTCCCATCTGCCCAGTACAATGGCACAATGACTCAAAGTAAAGGATTGTGTAAAGACAAAGCCTGGTTGATGAGGAACTTCCTGCTAAGAGCTGATAAAGCAGAAATGTTGCAGTTGGCTAATAAGTTTGCTGAAAACAAAATTGCAGATTTTATCATTGACCCTCATGGTTTTCCACTGCAAACAAAAGCTACAATTAGAGTTAAGACCCTGTTGCAACCGTGGGTGCTAGGTGTTCATTTGAGTGACATATCAGTAAAATCTCCAAGACCGAGAAACATACCCAAAACAAGACATGCGAAATAAGTTAGCTCTTTCATAAACACTAGATTAGACTGTACAGTGTTACTGGCTGGTTGTTCTGCTGTCTCTCTAAATCAATTTTGACGAGTTCAGAATGCAGCAGCTCATGTGTTCACCTGGAGCACAGTTTGAGCCTGATTCTGGCTAAACTGGTTTCCTTTTAAACCCTTAAATGGCCAGAGGACCCAAATCTAAGAGTAGTTCGGTCAGTTTGCGCTGAAGTCCCGTATTTATGGAATAATGAGCTTTAGTATGTAATAAGCCTGAGATTTGAAGGGCTTAAAGCTGCACTACGTAAGATGTTTTTGTTAAAATTGAATGAAGTGTCATTACTGAGTGAGGTGAAAAAGAACACATTAAAATATGGTGAGCCTGAAATAATTTTTTAAAAGTCAGAGGGAGTTTTTCACACCATGTCGTACAGCTTTAATTATTAACCTCACTCACATAGATTCAAAAATTAGGTCTGGCTCAATGTTTAGGCCTCAAATTATCTCAAAATCCACATTATACTGATGAAGATATGATGACAACGGTAGATAATTCCCTCACATCCTTAGGAAACGTGGCCTTCACCAAGGATAGACGGAGTTCTCGCTGAATTCTCTTTTAACAAACTCACAAATCCTCAACTCATACATAGTGTTGCTTTAAATGGCCAGGGCCCAAAGTTTTATTACATACTATCCTAAGAATAGCTCAGACAGTTTGCATGGCCGTCACTGTAGTTACTGAATAATAAGCCTTAGTGTGTAATAAGCCAGAGGTTTTAAGTTAATTGCTGAATTCTATCATATCTTACTGATCTCTTTGAGTGTTTGACCATCCATACCACCTTACTGAGTTGAGGCAGCCATGAACAACTGTTATGATCTCTTACAGCTCAGTTGGTAGAAGGCTATCATGTTTTGTGAAGTACTGTGACACACAGTTTTTAATTGTCATTTAGAGCATATGTTTTTATCTCTCTAATGTTTTACAATGGAAAATTTAGCCATATCATAAAGCACAGCTATTTTTGGAAATAATTCAGATATACAATGCATAAAAAACACAGTTTCTCTTTAGGTTGAACGAATAACTGACTCTAAATGTAAGTATTGTAATATAAACTGAGCTAGTAGGGGTCACTTATAAATCATATGGAAAATGAAATGAGAGTAGAATATGCGCAAATATGTAAAAATAAAATGAGAACAGTGTTTCAATGCATAAATAAGTAGCATAAATAATAAAAAGTAGCATAAATAATGCGAATGTCATACATAATTAAAATATTGTCACTGTCCAAAGAAAAAGTATCTCTAAAATGGTAACTTTACAGGAGAGGGCAAACGTTTCTTTTTAGCTAAATGTAAAGATTTTTTATGCAAAGTGATTTGAGGGGGCGGGTTTCTACTGGTCCAATCACCATAAAATTTTAACATAATGTAAAGGACAGCTGCTGTACTCGAATTATGAAAAAAAATTCAAAAATGCAGAAAATGGAAATACTTATTTTTATTTTATTTTTTGGACAGCAACAATATGTATAATACAGATAGATATGTATTATGTTACTATGTACAACATTTAAAGTATTGTTTTACCCCAAACATAGTTTATTAGAATTACAGAAGTAAATAAAAGTGTAATGTATTTGAATTCCACTAGAAAATAATTATATCATAATAACAATATTGGACTCACCTCTAATCCAGTCTCGTCTGTCTGTCTGTCTGCGTGTGTTTAATTCACACTCTTTCGTTTTTTACTGTGTTTCACATTCAGTCCCGCCCCGTTGTTTCCACAGTACACACCCACAACACAGAGGAAGTGCTGTCTCTCTATCTCTCTCACTCTATCTCTCTCTCAGGCTGGAGGGGAAAGCCTTCACTGCTGTTTTTCATTTTTTTAAAATGTGAGCAAGTTGGTGCTTGATGTTGTTGAGCTTAATGGCTCCCAGATAAACTACAGAGAAGCCAACTATTCAGAAAACACATACGCATACATACATACAATAAATCTACACTCATTGTCCACTTCATCAGCTCTGACCTTATAGGAGCACTTTGTAGTTCTACAGTTACAGACTGTAGTCCATCTGTTTCTCTGCATACATTGTTACCCTGTTCTTCAGTGGTCAGGACCCCCACAGGACCTCCACAGAGCAGGTACTATTTGGGTGGTGGGTCATTCTCAGCACTGCAGTAACTCTGACGTGGTGGTGGGGTGGTACCTTGTTGGTCTACCTCATAGAAGTCAGAGACGATAGCTCATCTGCTGCTGCACAGTTTGTGTTGGTCATCCATTCAGTGGTCACAGAACTCTTTAGGTTGAATGTTTATGGTTGATGGACTATTCTCAATTCAGTGGTGAGAATCAGGTGTCACTTTTACAACCACATTTCCTATATATATATATATATATATATATATATATATAGGAAGATAGATAGATAGATAGATAGATAGATAGATAGATAGATAGATAGATAGATAGATAGATAGATAGATAGATAGATAGATACTGAAATGTTGATGTTGTTTTTTGAAAAATAGATGCAATTTTTGAATTTGATGTCAACAACACATTCCAAAAAAGTTGGGACAGGGGCCTATTTACCACTGTGTTTCATCACCTCTTCTCTTAACAACACTCTCTAAGTGTTTTGGAACTGAGAAGACAAACTATTGTAGTTTTTAAAGTGAAATGTTTTCCTGTTCTTGTTTGATTATAGGATTTCAGCTGCTTATTTAATTCAACTGCTGTTTTTAATACAGTGCTGCTTGAGGACTTTTTGCAGCTATAACAGCTTCAATTCTTCTGTAAAGGCTTTCCACAAGGTTTAGGAGTTTGTTTATGGGAATTTTTGACCGTTCTTCCAGAAGCACATTTGTGAGGTCAGACACTGATGTTGGACAAGAAGGCCAGGCTCTCTGCTCTAATTCATCCCAAAGGTGTTCTATTGGGTTGAGGTTAGGGTTCAGGCAAATCAAGTTCTTCCACACCAAACTCGCTCATCCACATCTTTATGGACCTCGCTTTGTGCACTGGTGCACAGTCTGGTTGGAACAGGAAGGGGTCATCCCCAAACTGTTCCCACAGAGTTGGGAGCATGAAATTGTCCACAATCTCTTGGTCTGCTGAAGCATTAAGAATTCCTTTCACTGGAACTAAGAGGCCGAGCCCAACTCCTGAAAAACAACCCCCACACCATAATCCCCCTCCACCAAACTTTACACTTGGCACAATGCAGTCAGACGAGTACCGATTTCCTGGCAAGTGCCACACCCAGATTCATCCATTGGATTGTCAGACAGAGAAGCGTGATTCATCATTCCAGAGAACACGTCTCCACTGCTCTAGAGTCCAGTGGCAGCACTTTACACCACTGCATTCGATGCTTTGCATTGCTCTTGGTGATGTAAGGCTTGGATGCAGCTGCTCGGCCATGGAAACCCATTCCATGAAGCTCTCTACGCACTGTTGAGCTAATCTGAAGGCCACATGAAATTTGGATGTCTGTAGCGATTGACTCTGCAGAAAGTTGGTGACCTCTGCGCATTACGTGCCTCAGCATCTGCTGAGGCCGCTCTGTCATTTTATGTGGCTTACCACTTCATGGCTGAGTTGCTGTTGCTCCCAATCGCTTCCACTTTGTTAAAATACCACTGACAGTTGACTGTGTAATATTTAGCAGTGAGGAAATTTCATGACTGGACTTGTTGCACAGGTGGTGTCCTATTATGTTACCATGCTGGAATTCACTGAGCTCCTGAGAGTGACCCATTCTTTCACAAATGTTTGTAGGAGCAGTCTGCAGGCCTAGGTGCTTGATTTTATATACCTGCGGCCATGGAAGTGGTTGGAACACCTGAATTCAATGATTTGGATGGGTGAGTGAATACTTTTGGCGATAGAGTGTACATACAAACAATACATTTTCTAAGTTTCAACATTTAATATGTTGTATTTGTGCTATTTTAATGAAATATAGGGTTTAAATGATTTGCACGTCATTTTTCATTGACATTTTGCTCTGCGCCTCAACTGGGCCTAATCTGGGCCAGAAGCTGACCACAAGATGTGGGCAGACCACAAGATGTGAAAGTAATTTTTGCAGTAAAATTTAATGAAAACAAAATTGAAATGAAAAAATATCAAAGCAACAAGATTGCAAAGAACACTTTAATGACAATCCTGCACATGCAGTGTGAAGTCCTTTTCTGACCACCTTGACCAAACTTACTGGTATAATTTTAGATTACCTTTATTTTCCCATTAAAATTTAATTACTCATTCTAACTTAGATGAAGGACCAGAGCAGGCGTGCTCAACCATGGTCCTGTTGGTCAATCCTCCTATGTTTAGTTCCAGCCTTAGTCCAACACACCTGGTCCAAGCAATGAAGGTTAAATATTAGAGCCTGATGTGTTAAAACCAAACTTTTGAGTAGATCACAAAGACCAAGCGGTAGACCTCTAGCCCTTTTTCAATGGTCAGTTTGTGACCACAGAGAGGGTCTTGACTGGTTTTTGGGTGGTGGTCCACACTCAACCTAGCAGTGACACTGACATGTGTAAAAAAAAAAAACAACAGCATGACTGTGTCTGACATACTTGCTTCAACATTACACACACCACCATGTCAGTGTCACTGCTGAGAACAGACCACCATACAAATAATATCTGGTCATTACTGGTCCTATGAAGGTCCATTTTCCATCCAAATTATGTTTAACAACAGATAAGTTCAGACACAATTTAGGTGTGCGCAATGTACTGGCACAAAAACCACTGTACTATAACAGACATGAAAACATTTCCATTTAAATGCCAACATAATCTTTGAGCAGTGCCAAATTAAACAATTAAACATTAATGAAGTCCTCGTAAAAGGTCACATGTACCAACCAGGCTCTTTTTGATGAGTTTACTGCGGGTCTTCATTCAGGTTTGTGCAAAGTGTTCTCTTGTGGTTTTAATGTGGTCATTCTGAAGGAAACAGACATATACCATTAAATAAAATCCCTACACAAATATTACAAGTTATTGTTCACATAAAATTCGCTTACCTTGCTGATCAGAGCTCAACAAAATTCTCCATGGATTTTCGCTTAGTTCAGTGAGGAAATTCAAAGTGCATTTTGTGGCACTTTTTTTCTCCCTGCTCTGCTTTGGTACCTTGTTCCATACTGACTCACATGAGACTGCAAACCAAAGAGTAGAGCTCATTTTTTTCTAAATTCACAAACTGGATTTTTCTAGTTGATGTATAATCTAAAAAAAAAAAATTACATGCAATACAGTTCTTGTTTAAACAGCCCATTAACTGACCTCAGGACTAACTCCAGTGGCAATGCTGCATCTCTTAAGAAGAAATGTAAATGGTTCAGTTTCTAGGTAATTATGTACACCTTTGTAAACTCACTGTCCACTTCATCTTGTAAACCCATCATAGACATACTCTGCTACAAGATATAGCTGTACAATATTGCAGTCATCCCCAGCCCCAGCCATCAGTGCAAAAGACCACAATGTGTTTATATTGTTGTGGTTGGGACAAAACCTTGCATCCCTAAAATGGTATCATTCTTCAATTTAAGTGAAAATTAATGGAAGAAGATGGAATAAAATAGAATAGAAGAAAAATGGAGATACAAGGCTGTGTCCTGGAAGTAACGGTGCATTTGGTGGACATGATAAAATAGGACAAAAAGTGTGGGAGGTATGACATTTTCTGTCCGTTTGTCCAGCAGTCTCCGTGTCAGTCTTCACTGTTAAAGGGTGAAATAGCAGTTCTACGTTAACTCCAGCGTTTTAAGACATTTATTGTGAAAACTGTGTTAGAACTGTGTGATTTACGTAACGATTTTACAGCAAAAGAGGATTATGATTCTCACCCCAGAGTCAGAGTCACGGATGAGGATTTTGAGGCTAAACATTCTGACCACCTCCTTGTTTCTACGCTCTTTTTCCATTTTATCAGCTCCACTTACTCTATAGGTGCACTTTGCTGTTCTACAGTTTCAGACTGTAGTCCATCTGTTTCTCTGATACTTTGTTAGCCCCCTGTCACCCTGTTCTTCAGTGGTCAGGACCCCCATGGACCCTCACAGAGCAGGTACTATTTGGGTGGTGGATCATTCTCAGCACTGCAGTAACACTGATATGTTGGTGGTGTGTTAATGTGTGTCATGCTGGTATGAGAGGATCAGACAGCAGGGCTGCTGGAGTTTTTAAACACTGTGTCCACTCACTGTCCACTCTATTAGACACTCCTACCTTGTCAGTCCACCTTGTAGATGTAAAGTCAGAGACGATAGCTCATCTGCTGCTGCACAGTTTGTGTTGGTTATCCTCTATTCTCAGTCCAGCCGTGACGCTGAGGTGTTTCAGCAGCACTGCTGTATGAGGTACTCCAGCAGCACTGCTGTATCAGATCCACTCAGACCAGCACAACACACACTAACACACCACCACCACATCTGTGTTACTGCAGTGCTGAGAATGATCCACCACCCAAATAGTACCTGCACTCCAGGGTGGTCCTGACCACTGAAGAACAGGGTAAAGGGGGGATAACAAAGTATCAGAGAAATAGATGGACTACAGTCTGTAACTGTAGAACTACAAAGTGCAGCTATAGAGTAAGTGGAGCTGATAAAATGGACAAAGAGCGTAGAAACAAGGTCATAATGTTATGCCTGATCGGTATATTTTGCTGAAATGTTTCAATTGGACAGTTTTTTTTTCCAACAGTTGACAATGCTTTGCACAAAATTCACAGGATTAAATGCAGTGTCTTGTTCACACTGTCAGTTGGGCCTGTTTAGTGTGTCAGGTCACAACCATTCACAAACATTCTTACAGTCGTGCTTTGAAAGTAACTAAAAAGTAGTGCACTACTTTTCAAAAAGTAGCTTAAAAGTAGCCACTACTCTTTCGGGAAAAGTAACTAAATTGTATCTATCTACAAATTTTGGGGAAGTAGCTACAAAATATCTAACTAATACTTTTACAGTAGCTATCCAAACCCTGGGATTGCATTACTAATAAATAATAATAACACGGTAGTGTAAGATGTACAGCAGAGACAGTTGTACAGCAGAGACTCTTGGATTTTATCCTCTCTGAGTAGGTCAAACTATACTGTACTTTTAAGAGAATTTAAAAAATGCAAATTAGTTTAATTCCTATTGCAGTTAGAGGATATAGGCTAACATTATGTGGCCCAGAAATATAATGTGCAGGGCATATTGGCATTTTATATGTGGGTCACACTTTTGGCTTACATGCTGTTTGCCAGTAGGCAGCACTGCCAAATCTGTGCCAGATATGGACCAGATCTGTTTTGGGACATGTGGGCTATGAATTTTTCTATATGTGGGCCATGTTTGGCTCATATGCTGTTTGCTAGTAGGCAGAACTGCCATATCTGAGCTAGAATTGGACCAGATCTGTTTTGGGCCACCTTTGGCTCACTTGCTGATAGCTAGTGCCGACAGTGGGCCAGCAGAGCCAAATCTGTGACAAAAGTGGACCACATCCGCACACTATCTGGGAGTGGAAGTACAAGGAAGGTGTTTCTAATAAAGTGGCCATCCCAGAGTAGGAAAACAAGTCAAACTTGTTTATTCTTTGTTTTGTTGTGGCTGTTTTGCTGACAGCATGGATTTGTGGTGTCACATTTACACCCAATGCACTTAACACACTTAAATGATGCAAACTCAGTAACTCTGCCTGTAAGAGAAGTTCAGTATTGAAACATTAGTCATTGACTTCACTGCATAAATACATGCCATTGTACGGATGCACATTTGCACAGCTGCTGCTGTAATACTTTTCCAGGGATCATGAAGCTTCGCAATAATTCCGCCTTTTTTTCATGACGTGGGAGGTTGTATTATTTGAATCATAACACTATCACTTCGGGGAGGATGTGCAGGCGTGATTTCCTCTGAAACATCTTGCTAAACTGTTTATACATGTCTAGTGGTAAATGACTTTTGAGTCAAAAGTTAAAAACTATAATATAATACCACATTGGAATATTGGTGTAGTTTTGCTGCACCTAAAACAATTTAAAGTGTCGTCCTAACTGAACTAACTAGATAAAACTGTTTCTCTAGATTTACATTATATTAACACACTTTGACGTGTGTGTGTGTGTGTGTGTGTGTGTTTAGGTGTATATATATATAACAATACAATTAATACAAACAAATAATTACTGCAAAACTTGTTTTTTTAGTTTAGCATTACAGCTAAGTGGTTAACATTGCTAATAAACTTTGAAGTTCTGAACATTTCAGTGCACAGTTACTGTTTCCTCGCTGAATTTAACATATTGAGAAAAAAAAAACCATAATAAAAATGTGCCATAACTTTTGCACAGGCCACATTCTATATTCTATTTTTGTTTCCCAATAATAAAATCTATGTCTTTACTGTGATGTCATTCCATTCCCAAAGTAAAGTGCAATGCACTTCTCTGGCCACACAGTGGCACCAATAGTTCATGTTTGATGGTTGTAATTGTACTGAGTTCTCTCTTTGGCAGCAAGAGCTTAATTAAACATAATATGCTAACGTGGCTAATAGTGAATGGAAGCATGATTTCATTCATTGCCATTCACTGTCAGCAACATTAGCTTATACTCACTCAAAACTATCATAAAACAGTGTATCAGACACCAAGCAGTCAATTTATAACCATTGTATGCAATAACTTTCTGTGATGGAGCTTTTAGAGGTGGATGTCTGG
This sequence comes from Pygocentrus nattereri, assembly GCF_015220715.1. Taxonomy (NCBI): domain Eukaryota; kingdom Metazoa; phylum Chordata; class Actinopteri; order Characiformes; family Serrasalmidae; genus Pygocentrus; species Pygocentrus nattereri. Next base: position 12,444,362 of record NC_051220.1, read on the forward strand.
TTCCTATCACCACCAATGTGAACAATTCTTACTTTGTAAGTCTCTCTAGAACAGAGTGTTACACACAAAACCGCTATGATCGACTCTGTTTACATCTTAAATATTTAATTATGCAGGGATTTTGATACATTGGTGGAATTCCAACTAAAAAACAGGTAACACACACATGCACATAAGCAAATATGTGTAAATGAGCATGTCATAAACATGTGAAGCCTGTGGTAAATCCTGGCTTACACTGTGGAAAGGCTGAGCAGAATGAGTTTGCGTGAATGTGGTGCAGAACATCAGAACGTGGTGATGTCATTAAGGTAATTTCATTTATTACAGAGCAGTTTCTCCAAAGAAACAAGAGAGCAAAGATGAAAGTGATAAAAGTCTTTAAAGGGCCCATTCCATGGAAAAACAAAATGTTCCCACTTGTTTGAAATGTTTTAGGTAGTACATAAATATATTTTCAAAATGTGGGGTTCACTCTCCCGTACTACAGCAACCACCTACAGCAGTTTAGCTCCACCCATTCAGCCTATAGCGGTTAAGCTCCACCCATTCCGCCTATAACAATTAAGCTCCACCCATTCAGCCTACAGCAGTTTAACTCCACCCATTCATCCTACAGCAGTTTAGCTACTACCATTCAGCCTATTGCAGTTTAGCTCCACCTATTCATCTTACAGCAGTTTAGCACCACCCATTCATCCTACAGCAGTTTAGCTCCACCCATTCATCTTACAGCAGTTTAGCACCACCCATTTATCCCACAGCAGTTTAGCTCCACCCATTTGGCCTACAGCAGTTTAGCCCCACCCATTAATCTTACAGCAGTTTAGCACCACCCATTTATCCTACAGCAGTTTAGCTCCACCCATTCATCTTACAGCAGTTTAGCACCACCCATTTATCCTACAGCAGTTTAGCTCCACCCATTTGTCCTACAGCAGTTTAGCCCCACCCATTCAGACTATATCAGTTTAGTTGCTACCATTTGGCCTACAGCAGTTTAGCCACACCCATTCAGCCTACAGCATCTTGGCCCCGCCCATTCAACATACAGCAGTTTAGCCCCACACATTCTCTTTCATTTTTAGTGCTGGAGCTACGAGGCTAATGTAGCTAACAACCCTGATAGAAAAAACAGCATAGACCATCATGGCTTGTCACCAGCAAAACCAGCATGTGTTGTGTTTTGAAGCTGGTATGGTGGTCAGTGACCAGGTAAACCAGAACCAGACCAGCAGCCAACCAGCCTAGTTTTTTCAGTAGGAAAGTAACTGTAGCTCTGATTAGCATAGTGCTAAGTATTTCTCTTTGGAGATTAAAAACAAAAGTAGCTACTAAGCTACTAATGTGCTCTTAAAGCTAACTGTGTCTACAGCAAGACAAAGGAAAGCTTCAAACCTGTAATAACACTGGGCGATTTTTAGCTACAAGTCTACTTATGTCTATTTTCACTTATTGATTTTTTATGCTCAGGTATAGATTTAGATGATCCAGTTAGAAGGGGGGAGGGGGGGGGGGTCAATATCGCTGCAGGGCTGCATTCAGTACTGTTCCAGAGCAGCAGTTTAAGAAAGATACTGTCCAAAATTATACTATTTCAAGAATATTGCTCTCAGAAAGTGGGCTAGGATTATATAACGGAGGGAACGCAGCGAACCGCGCTCATGTTTGAGTGATGTTTATTGTGTGATTTATGTGTAGATATGGCCATGTGGTTGGTGAGGCACAGAGAACCTGTTGATGTGATTGTTTATCCTTTGGTTTTATATTAAGCTCGTTTCATTTAATAGTCTATTCAGGGGATCTTAACTTTACGTAGTAGTTATTTATTTACAATGATGGTTTATGCTTTCTAGCGGTAGGTTATAGCGTTCCTTAACCCGCGTAGATATTCATATGAGGCATGAGCACCTTTTTAGACAAAGCTGAAGTCAGCTTCTTATTTGCCAGCTTCTTTTTCTAATTTTCCCACCACCTTAAATGGCGCTTCAGCCAGCTTTTTGTTCAAATTTTCTTGTTCCACCTTAAATGGTGCATCAGCCAGCTTCTTGAATGAGTTTTCCCGTTCCACCTTAAATGGTGCAGTTTCAGGCACCAGAAAGTGACTGCTGCATCATTTAAGGTGGAACGGGAAAACTTAAAGAAGAAGCTAGCGAATAGGAATTCAACATAAGCTTTGTTCTTCTTACTGTGTTTTTTGTGTGGGTTATTTTATTTTTATGTGTATTTCGATTAGATGTGATTCATTTGCTGATGTGTTTAAGACTAACGGAGCTCTAAACTTGTTTTTTTAACCTGGACGGCTAATTAGCACAATCAGTTATTAAAGAAATAAAAGATACTGAGAGTAGTTCATGCAACCTAGATCAAACTCAAACTCTGTCTGAGGATTATAACAAAACAAATTTGGTGAAAATCGGTTGAGTAATAATGAACTTGTGGCCGATTTAATCCTAAGAACTTATCCTCTCTCAGTACAAGTGAATCTGTTCACAAACACATCTTGACCGCTCCAACATGGCAAATACGCAGATATAGATATACCACCCCAAATAGAGAGCAACAGACAGTGCGGCATTTAGGTATGTATGACTATGGCTTGCTAAACCCTTAGTTGTCTGTGTGGTTCTTTGAGGTAAACTAGCTCACTAGTCAGATGTTTGGTACAGGATTGGCTCAGTGATTGGGGGTCGGTTGGAGCCGTTGCCACTGTCCCAAACAATATGGCACCCCTGCATGAATAGCAAAGAACCTATTAAGTTCCTGCTGGTTCCTGCTGGTGTCTGATAGTTTCTAATGGTATTCTGATGGGTTGATAACGGTTTAACAGGTGTCCTTATTCCACACAGCTGAAAAAGGGCTATTTGAAACCACTAGGATTAAAACCTGATGGTTTTGCTTTCTAATGGGAATTGAATGGTTTCCATTAGCGACCACTAATTTCTTGTAGAACATCTTTAGATCCCATTAAGAAACCATCAAATGCATTTAGGACCAGCCACTGGTCACCTGTTAAACCATTAGCATCTTTTACACTGTTATACCCATTAAACATGCCAAACACACTTAATGGTTTGTTTTCAGCAGTGCAGGTGCATTTGATGATTTGCTATTGGGATTTAAAGATGTCCTACAGGAAACTGGTGGTCTCTAATGGTAACCATTAAACAAATTCACAAACCAATTCACATTAGAAAGTGCAAACCATCATAATGGTTCTAATGGACTTTTTCAGCAGGGTTCTGTACTTGCTAATAGGACATTTAGTTGTGCATGCTGCCGCTAACACCCTACCGCTAGCAGAGCCTCATCATTAGTGCAGATGTGTTGAGGCAGCATTTGCGCTCCTGCACAGTGATTTATCACCGGAGTCCAGAGTGGGCTCTGCAGAGGATCAGAGAACTCCTCCAGCAGCAGCTCTGCTCAGAGGGAGACGTTAGCATGTCTGTAATAAGCGGATCAGAGGGATGTTCGGTCAGATTAGGTTTTACAGGACATGAAAGTACATTCAGTCTACAGACACAGCACAGCAAAAACCCACTGCAGTGTAAAAATAAGGGGGTTCTTCGGAGCGATGCCTGAGGAGAACCACTTTTGGTAGTTGAATGTAAATGAGCTGTAAATGTACATGAAATGTTATGTTTATGTGGTGAGGTCTCAATAAAAAATGAGGTGTATAATCTGCTTTTCTGAGACAGATGCATGTCACTCATGATGAAATGTGAACAATGTGCTGTTCTATAGTATTATGGGGAGAAAATGGCAGACTTTGGGTCTTCTCTTTCACTGATGCTACGCTGTTGTCAGAAGTAGGATGCAGCCACTAAGCTTGAGGAAGTTCAGCAGTACATCAACGGACTCAAAAGTAGGCGGCAAAGAAGATATTGTCTTGAGGAAGGGTGTACTGAGTGTTCCATCCTACCTTTCTCAGACAGGCTTTGCTCTCAGCTGGCCACCTTAGGAATCAAATAATACATTGGTTTAGTGTTACAAACATCAAAGCCCCACAATTGCTGTAATGATGCAGTGTTGCACAATGAGGCTCCATCATGTTTGTTCATCAACAATTTCTCCATCATGTCCTCAAATCTGATCATGATGACTCATAACAGAAACTCAGTGTGACCTCAGTTTCAGAAGCATGGTCCAGCAGTTACCTAGCTAGCTATGGGTTGCATAACAACAGTGCTGAGTTCTCCAACATTAGAGATACAAAATGACAGCTTTTTCTCTGTGCAAGGTTGAATCACTCCGACTAGCAGTGTCACCATATTCCTTATAGTAAAGTCTGTTCACTTGGTATCCATCTTTGCAATGCCACCGGCAAATTATTTTCTGTCAAACCAGACCAGACTCCTGAAAAAATCTGACAAAAACCTCATAAATAGTTTGTAGTGTTTGGCTCAGTAATGCATAAAAAATGTGATTTTTTTTCAGGTTGTTCTGGCTACTGATCTCCACAACTGAGCCCAAGTAGAGGTGAGCTTTTCCCTCTTGGGGCTTAACCAGTAAGCCATTGGCTCTTTTTTGTGAAGTGCAGACGCTATGTTGAGCATTAGATTTCCCATTCATCTTCCAACCAGTGACTTGTCTCTGCCTTTATAAACATCTTAGGTGTCACTGGAGCTGGGCTGTTTATGTTGCCTGGGAAACACCACTGTCAATCTTTTTGCAATCTGACATGTCCGCACAGTTATAAACAGCAGCTTGGAATTTTAAAAGCATTTATCTACCATTAAATTGTATTCATTTATATATGTTTCTGGAATATATCACTGGTAAATGTTTATTCCACTGCTTATGTTCACCATTAAAGCAAAAAAACATTTAAAACCAAGTTAACAAAGGCTTTAAATAACCTCCCTGTAATATGAAGTTACTTCCAAGCCAATAACCATGTAGGAATCTTGTGTGTGTAAAAAAGTAAAAGAAGATAGTATTGTGAAGAGAAAAGTCTTCTCCTTTGCTGATTCTACACTGTTGTCAGAAGTGGGATACAGCTGCTAAGCTTGAGGAAGTTGAGCAGCGCAACAGTGAACTTGAAGGCAGGAGGCAAAGAAGACATAGCCTGGAGGAAGGGGGTATTGAGTGTTGCTTACTACCCCTCCTGGACAGACAGCAAAGCAGCTGGCTCAGGAAGACAGCAAAGAAAACAGCACGGCGAGGCTCGCCAGCTAAGCCTAACCAGTAAGAGACAGTAACTGCTAGTCATGCTACTGAGGTGAGTGTGCACAGCAGCAAGTGATCACCTGGTATTATGTCTGGACAGTGGCCATCACCGCACTGTAGCTGTGTTTGGCACTACATGTGCTTGTGAAACTACCACCAGAACAACCTGACGATCTAGCAGCACTGATAGCGGCTCTCCAGCAACACTTCATCCAGGTGCTGGTGGCGTTGTCAGATCGCTGCTCCCAGAAAGCGGATAAGTGTGCTTGCTGCGGAGCTGAGCACAATCGTTTGACAGGCATACTGGGTGTTGCAGAAGGCTGCGCAAGAGGAGTTGGCGATGTGTTGTTGGTAGTTTGAGCGCATCAAAACATGGAAATATAGGGTTCTTAGCTTTGTTCACAAGTAAGCAATATTGGCACAAATATGTACAGCTGTGATTATTTTCCTCTAAATGAACCAGATTAAGATGAAATTCTATAAAATGAATGAAATACAACCCCATTTCCTAAAAACGTTGGGAGACAAAATGTAAATAAAAACAAATACAATGCTGGGTAAATCATTTAAACTCTATAGTTCATTGAAAGACAACAAATCACATGTTGAAACTGAGAAATGTTACTGTCTTTTGAAAAATATATACCCATTTTGAATTTGATGCTAACAACACGTTCCAAAAAAGTTGGGACGGGAGCAACAAAAGGCTGGCAAAGTTGTGTAATGCTAAAAAAACACATGGTAGTTAATTCGCAACAAGCGGAAACATGACTGGGTATAAAAGAACATCCCAGAGAGGCTGAGTCTTTCAGAAGTAAAGATGAGGACAGGTTCGCCAGTCTGTGAAAGACTGCATGATCAAATGCAACAAGTGCAACAACTGATTACGTTTCTCAACATAAAATAGCAAAGAACTTCTGCTTTTCATCATCTACAGTGCATATTGTCATTAAAAGATTTAGAGAACCTAGAGAAATCTCTGTATGCAAGGGACAAAGCCAAAATTAGTATATGCTGACCGTGATCTATGGGCCTTTAGGCGGCACTGAATTGAAAACTGTAGAGGAAATCACTGCATGGGCTCAGAAACATTTTAAAAAACACTGTCTGTGAAAACAGTTTGTGACTGCATCCACAAATAAATACTTCTTAAAACTCTTAAGTGCAAAGAAGAAAACATATATAAACAGGACCCAGAAATGTTGGCACCTTCTCTGGGCTCATTTAAAATGGACTGAGGTGAAGGTGTCCTCTGAGCAAAAGACCACTCAGCTTGTTATCAGTGCACAGTTCAATAGCCAGTATTCATGATGGTGTAGGGGTGCATTAGTGTCCATGGCATGGGTGACATGTGCATCTGTGAAGGCACCATTAATGTTGAGTGATGTATATATGTTTTGGCAACATATGCTGCCATCCAGACAACATCTTTGTCAGGGAAGGCCTTGATTATTTCAGCAAGACAGTGTCAAACCACATTCTGCATATATTATAACAGCATTGCTCTGTGTTAAAAGAATTCAGGTACTAAACTGGCCTGTCAGTAGTCCAGATCTGTCACCCATTGAAAACATTTGGCACATTATGACAAAGGAGACCCCGAACTGTTGAGCAGCTGAAATCCTATATCGAACAAGAACGGGAAAACATTTCACTTTCAAAACTACAGCAGTGTCTCCTTAGTTCCCAGATTCTTACAGAGTGTTGTTAAACATGCCCCAGTCCCAACTTTTCTGGAACATCTTGCTTGCATCAAATTCAAAATGGACATATACTTTTCACAAAACAATAAAATTTCTCAGCTTCTATATTTTCCTTTAGTGTAGTATTTTCCTTTAAAAATATAGTTTACATGATTTGCAGATCATTGCATTCTATTTTTTATTTACATTCTGCACAGCATCCCAACTTTTTTGGAAATCGGGTTATATGATATGCACGATAAAGTGTCTCTTTCTGCCATTTAATATACTTTTACCCTTTCATAATGGTAAAAGGCCACTGAAGAGTGAAGCATATTCCTATTCAAACTAAATAAATGAAATAAAACAAGACACAAATAAGCAGAAGAAGCTAACAAAGTGTAAGGTGTAGGTGTGAAGAGAGACAGGAGCCTCACACCTCCGCCTCACGCTTTGTTAGATCACATTATTAACATATCAGATTAAATGCAACCTCAGCACTGAGACATCCTGTTATTAACAGAGGAGAGTAGATTAAACAGCATAGACAGCTGCTTTTTGGCCTCTGCATTAATTATGGAAAATCAAATCTCAATTTTTACAAATAAAACTCTTGGATATTATATGCAAACAGTGCTGAAGTACCATTCATTCCCCGGCCTATGCAGCCCACACTTAAAAAAGGGTTCTTTAGTAAAGAAAATGGTTCTAAATAGAACCAAGAACACTCAAAAAACACTTTGCATGATTAAAGGGTTATTTGCTTGGTGAAATGGTTATTCAGACTGATGGAAAATATGCTATAGATGGTTCTATATAGAACCTTTTTGGAAAGGGCTCTATGTAGCATTCAAAAGGGTTCTTCTGTTGTATACAAGCTTGACATCGTAACAAAAGAAGAACCTTTTTGGTGTCATGTTGAACCACACATAACACATTGTCCATCAATGTGAAGAGCCATTTCACCATGCAATGTACACCTTTTTGAAGGGCGTGTATCGTTTATTTTAGTTTTTTTTTATCTTACTGGAATTTATGTTGGCACCCAAATCAAGAGAGCCCCCATTAATGTTCATTGTACCTGGAGAATGAAAGATTGTGATGGTGGCTGAGATTTTATTCTGCATTGTGCGGGTTTATCTGAGACATACCGTGCTCTCCTCTCCTCCTCTGTAGTGTGAGTGGGTATTTTATGTAATCTCCATCTGCTGCTGCTGGTCGTGTTCAGGCCTGCGCTGAGGCTCTGCCTGTTTAATGTGGCGCTTTTATCCACTGAAGGGTTTAGTGTTTTTAACAGGCCTGTGTCCTGTGTGGGAAAAGATAAAACCACTCTGAGCTGCTCTCGCCCTCCTCACACCTACGCCTTCAACCCCTACATTAAAATGCCAAACAAAAAAGCAGCAAGACAACACGTATAATTGTTTTTATCCTATTGATGTTCGTCACTGCTGTGTGCATATTGGATAAATTAGAAACGTCAAGCAATAGGTTGGTAAAAAGTTAAATAAAAAATCTAATTTACTCAGTTTTCCTCCTCTTTACACCAAATTTAGTTGATCAGTCAAAAGCTGTGCTAAAAAAAAACAGCACAGACCAGTATGAATATTGGTTTATGCTGGTTTATACTGGTCTGATGCTGGTTTAGTTGGTCACCAAGCATGTTCAAGCATAGACAACATATCGCTGTTGTCAGAAGAAAACATTGTATCTCCCAAATGATAACTTTACAGGAGACGGACCAAACTTTACTCTTAATGTAAGTCAGTGGAACTACATGTCTTTCCAAGTCATTTTGGGTCGTTTCGTTTGGTCCATTCATTATGAAATGTAGACACAATGTAAAGGCCAACAGGTATAAAAGCTGAAAAACAACAAAAATGGAGATATAATGCTGTTTTTTTCTAGCATGTTTGGTGTCTGAGTTTTCCTTAGTTTTACACTGAGGCAACAGAAGCTACTCTATCAGCTAGCATGGTGCTAACAGCACACATCAAACCATGTGGAATTGTTCAGTAATCTCCACTCTGCTAGAGAAACTAGCATGAACCAGCTTAGAACAACTTAGACCAGCATGGAATCCACACTAGTACTGTTTTTGAACAGGGTAACAGACTTGATTATGTGCTTTCTGACACTGTATGACTCACTGTGATCTATAAACATGGACTAAAGTACCGTAGCATAGCTAAAAACAGCAGCAACCTGAATTTTGTTCTCTTTCTTGTCTCCCTGCTAGAAAAACAGCAGAGACCAGCAGGGCTGTCTGTCAGCAAAACCAGCATATGTTTGGATGCTGGTGTGCTGGTCAATCAGTAGGACCATGTAGGGTGACCAGCTAAACCAGCACCAGACCGGCATTAACTAGCATGGCTTTCATGCTGATATGTGCTATTTTAAAAAATTAATTAAAAACGAATGAAAAGGGTCATTTGCAAAGTTTTGTTCTAGCTAGCTAATAACAATAAAAACAGTTGGCTAACATAAAACTGCCTGCTAGCTTTCATAAAACTAGCTAACTGGCTTGCTAATGTAAGCTGGCTTGCTAGACCATTTTTCCTCAACCAGAGTGGCACTGGACAGTATAGTATATGTGTGACATGTGCTTGGTTTTAAGCAGTAAAAACAGAGTAAAATATCAAAAATGTTTATGGTACTAAACTTGACTGTTATATTAAACATCCAGCAATATTTCCATGAAAAATATAAAACGTAAATCTGATCAAATATGGCTTACAACCCACTGTTAAGACCTATCTCAGAACGGTGTGGGCGTGGCTAATGAGCAGCTTGATTGACAGCCCTCTGTCCAACACTCCTAGTCTGTTCCACCCCTCATACAGGACTGACATCGTTATCCAGATTTTATGTGATGCTAACTGGAAGGTCAACAGACAGACATGCAGATGGACAGACGAATGAAGCAGTACATGAAGAAATGAATAAATAAGCGAAGTTGGTGTTGATAAACGAGTGAACAGGCAATGGGCAGCTACAGACAGGCGGTGTATCTCGCTAGCTTTTGATTATGTTGGGTTAGCTTTAGCTCGCTAAGCTTCTCTGACTCTAAAACTGTTCTGTGTGGGCGGGGCCCAGAGACGCAGCCTTGTCATTGGTCAGGGGAATGTTTACAGAGGCGTTACCCAAAATTAGGACCACCCAGTTTACGTCAAGAGGAGAGAAATATGGCAAAATATATTATCGTTTACTGGTCAGTGGAACATCATTCAAAGGAGGAACCAGTACAACCTCATTATAAAGAAAACAGCTGTGGGTTCTCTGGGTCTTTAATAGATAATGGGGTGTCATGGAGTGTCAGAAACCACATAACTGAGTCTATTAGAGCAGTGGTTCTCTACATGTTCCTCTGGGATCCCCAGACAGTCCACATTTTTGGTCTGTCCAAAAGTGTTGTGGTTTGAGAACCACTGTATTATAGATAACTTGACTCCACGTAGTGATGTTGTAGGCATGAAGTTAGCACCATGCTAATTGTCACACAATGCTAATTTCAGACACCAAACGTGTTTTGGCTGACCGGCTACATTTTGAGGGGAAAGGGGAGATTGTTTCCCTCGATTTTTCACTCAGCTATTGCTTTAAAGGTCAGCTTCAGAGGTGCAGTGGAGACGGAGAAGCTGCCCGGCTGCGGTGCGCGGCTAAAAACACAGAGCCTGCTGGTGGAAGAGCCTGAACTTGGCCTCCGCTCCTCCACCACAACTACATGCTGTTTTACTCGTGATTAAACGCTTAGGACAGAAAATTGAGGAGTGCGCGTTTACGAAGGATATAAACGTCTTGTGTATATTTATAAGTACACGCAGAGCAGGAGTCACAATCACCTCCATCTGCCAGAGAACGACCAACTCTCAACGAGGAGCTAAAGCTCAGAATCCTTTCTTACAGAGAGGAACTGTAAACCACCTGAACACGTCTCAAACCGCAGCAATTTCAAATGCTAAAAGTGCAAATTTTATCCCTTACTTCCTGTTTATATATATATATGCAAATATATGCAAGGAATGTAATGAGTTAGCTTATTTGAATAGTTTCAAGGCTAATTTGCATTCAGTAGATCGCTATTGTTACACTATCATTATCTCTGTATTTCTGTTTTATATGAAGTCATGTGTGTTTTATTGTTATTCCTCTGTGAAGAAGAAAATAAAGACCATATTATCAGATACAATAGAAAATATTACGTCAAAAATCTCACTTAACTAAGCCTCAGTCTCTACTAGCGGGTTAGCTGGTTAGCTAGCTCATCTAGAAAGAGCAAGTACATACATCAAACACTTGTTTTCAAGTTAATGTTACAATGAAGAAAACTGTGACTATGATGTGCATACTTTTCTATACTGAGTTCTGTACCTTTTTTCTGCAACTATTGAAGAGAAATGTTTCACGTTTGTTTGTAGATTGTATTAATAGTATATTAGCTGAGTTTAGCAGCTCTGTCAAGTCAATCAAAGCAGGGAGATTCAGACCGTGACCAGGCACAGAAAGGCAGCCTCAGTCCCAGCATGGTGTCTTCTGAAACTGACCGACTGCAGCAGGGAAGATTTCAATTCTAATCAATTATTCTGGGGGTAGAGTCGGATCCTGGCCAATCACAGCAAGGCAGGCTCAGACCCTGACCGACGACAGCAAGGCAGGCTCAGACCCTGACCAGTCACACTAAGGTATGTTCTGACCCTGACCAATCACAGTAAGGTAGGCTCAGACCCTGACCAATCACAGCAAGGCAGTCTCAGACGCTGACCAATCACAGCATGGTATATTTGGAACCTGACCAATTGCAGCAGGGAAATTTAGGAAATTATGGAAAATTTAAATTCTAATCAACAACACTGGGGTAGAGTCAGTCCCTGACAAATCACAGCAAAGCAGGCTATGGCCCTGACCAATCACAGTATGGCAGGCTCAGACCCTGACCAGTCACAGCAAGGTATGTTCTGACCCTGACCAGTCACAACAAAGCAGGCTCAGGCCCTAGCTAATCCCAACAAAGCAGCCTCAGACACTGTGCCAATCATGTTCTGACCTTGACCAATCACAGTAAGACAAGTTCTGAATCTGACCAATAGCAGACTTGCAGATTCCAACCCTGACAAATCACAGGAGTGCACTTTCAAAATAAACCAAAATAAAACATATAAAATAAACTAGACAAATAAAACAACGTGTAACTAAATAAGTCTGTGGAAAAAAAGTTAAACCAAAATGTTAAAACTCCACCTTCTTCATTGTTTGCTCTTCGGAGGAATGCGCAGTATGTGTTTTTTTCCCACCCGTTTTGCGACAATCCCGCCCCTCCAGCGTTGCGATTGGCTTGTAGCTTTTACTTATGCGCACCTCCTACTAGCCAATCGTAGTACATGAGGGGCGGGGCTTTGGAAAGCGACTTGAATACTTCTCTTTTTATTGCAGTGACTTTCAGTTCATAAAACATGTTGAATCTCAATGACACAACAAATATGAATGATGGGAAAAGATTCCTTAAAACATTAACATGGGCTATAAAAACAAGAAGAGAAAAAAAGGAAAAGAAAAAATGATCAAATTGCAAGCTCAAATGGTTCTCTGCATGGTGCAATGGCTCTTCAGACTGTTGGAGAAGGTGAGGTATATATGTTGTATGTGGTTATTTATGTATGTACTACACACCTAAAAACGTTTTTTCAAGGGTTCTTTAATAAAGGCAATGTTTCTATATAGAGCCATGAACACTTAAAGAACCATGTGCATGATTAAAGGGTTCTCTGCATGGTTAAACAGTTCTTCTGGTTGATGGATAATGTATTGTACTGTGTGCTTTTATATAGAGCCCTTTTGAAAAAGGGTTCTTCTATTGTTACAATCCTGACATCTTAACAATAGAAGAACCCTTTTTGCTTCTATATAGAGCTCTATACAAACAAAAAGAAACATTAACAAAATAAAGGAGATGACAAAACTGTACAATATTATACTTTCGTGTCGCTGCTGTCAGATCAAAACCATGTATCTCCAAAATGGTAACTTTACAGGAGAAAGAAAAAACTTACTTTACTTTTAATGTAAGTCAATGTAACCAGACATCTTTCCATGTCATTTTGGGCCATTTCTTTTGGTCCGTTTATCATGAAATTTACACACAATGTACAAAGCAACAGGCATTTTCAGATTATGGCAAAAACTGAAAAATCACAAAAATGAAAAACAAGATTTTGTTCCGACATCAGTGATATAACACCCTTTATTTAACAGTTCGCCACGCAAGCTGACAGGTTGGGAGGCGTTCTAACCTGCTGTTATTTCGCAATAGCATCACAGGTTCTTTCACAAACACTATATTACTCTGCTGAGACGTTGTTGCTAAGCAACGAGTTTGACAGCTGTAGGAGACGCTCAAGCCATTTGAACGTTTTTCCTTCTGACTTTGCCACAAACAGAAAATGGATGCTTTTAAGATCACATCTGACTGACAGCCAATCAAACTGTGAAGATGAGACTACACTAAATTCCCAATTCCCAGTTGGTCTGTGTGGAGCTGGAGAACGAACTGCTGGCTGTGCAGTGAGTGAGCAGAGCTTGTTACTCTGACGACAAGCTGCTTGTTAAGGAATTATAATTTGTTGGAAGGAACTGTGAACATTAGAGCATATTAAACGCCATGTTCACGGCCCAGTTTATTAATTTCTCACTTTATTTATCTAAATGTTGAATAAAAGCAATAGAACACTCAAGGTTGTGTGTTATCGTGAATAACATCACAGCTGAGATGATCTACGTTGACCAAATCACAGCCGTGATGTTATTTACATTACCGGCATTTGGCTGACGCTCTTATCCAGAGTGACTTACAATTTGATCATTTTTACACAAATGGCCTGACTGCATGTCTTTTTTTTTGGACTGTGGGAGGAAACCGGAGAACCCGGAGGAAACCCACACAGACACGGGGAGAACATGCAAACTCCACACAGAGAGGACCCAGGTCGCCCGGCCGGGGAAACAAACCCAGGCCCTCCTTGCTGTGAGGCGACAGCGCTACCCACCACGCCACCGTGCCGCCGTCTCATTATTCCATGAGAACACACTCCCTCTTGTGTTCTATTGCTTAAGCATCTTTGATAAAGTAACAAAATAGGGGTTCATTTGTGCCTTACACCTATGCACACTCTTAAAAACATGGTTCTTCAAGGGTTCTTTAGTAAAGAAAGTGGTATAGAATCATGAACACTCAAAGAGCTGTTTGCATGGTGAACTGGTTCTTCAAATCAATGGAAAATGTGCTGTATTTTTGCTCTGTATAGCACAAAAAAGGGTTTTGCTGTTGTTACAAGCTTGACATTGCAACAGTAACACAACTGCTTTTGGCTCTATATAGAACCAAATACAACACATTCTCCATCAATTGTTTCCCTGGTGGGATGACAACCCAGTGTAAAGAACTCTAACTCAGAAACCAAAGGGTTCTATACAGAACGACATACAACACATTCTGCATAAATCTGAAGAACCATTGTCTTTACAAAAGAACCCTTGGAGAACCATCTTCTTAAGCAAAAATGGATAAACATTGTAAGTGGACCTCAGGGCTGGAACAAGAACTGTTTCAACATGCATCATGCAAAAGCTTATCAGAGTCTTTACTAAAGAAATTTTAATGATGCGTTCATTCAAAACAATTATAACATACATGACAAGACATGACATCACACACATCACATCATCACATCACACATATAACATTACACACATCGCACACATCATATCACACACATCACACATATCACATCACATGACATCACACATATCATACACATCACACACATCACACACACATCACACATCACACATATCACATCACATGACATCACACATATCATACACATCACACACATCATATCACATCACACATCACATCACACATATCACACACATCACACACACATTACACACATCACACATATCACATCACATGACATCACACATATCATACACATCACACACACCATATCACATCACACATCACATCACACATATCACACACATCACACATATCACATCACATGACATCACACATCATACACACATCACACATATCACATCACACACATCATATCACACATATCAAATCACATCGCACACAACACAACATACACATCACACACATCACATTATACACATCGCATCACACATCACATCACACATATCACATCACACATCACATCACACATATCACATCACACATCACATCACACATCTTATCACAGACACTACATCACACATCGCATCACAGACACCACACATATCACATCATACATCGCATCAGACACCACACACATCACACATCACATCACACATATCACATCACACACATCACATCACACATCATACACATCACATTATACATATCATACATATCACATCACACACATCACATCACACATATCGCATAACACACATGACATCACACGTCACACACATAACATCACATATCACATCACACATATTACACCACACACATCACATCACACCACATCACACATATCACACACATCACATCATATAACACATCACACACATCACTGCTACACTAAATGGGTGAATTAACAACAGAAATAATCTAAATAACAGAAAGAAATTCAAGCAAATAAACAAAATAGAACAAAAATCATGTTGATAATCAGACATTGGGGAGCTAAAAATATTTCAAAGCTCCTGATTTCTGAGGAACGTATTGCTCATCTTATCATTTACCATTTTAAGAGAAGTAATACAAGGTTCCATTTCCTTTTGAGTACCGACAGAATTGAACTACAAAAGTTGTATTTATGGATTAAATGTTTTGCAGATAAAATAAAATAACTGTTATTCGAGAGCATGTAATTACAAAATACATTTTTCATGGTGAAGGTGTGAAGAAAAGAGAAAACATCACTGCTGAAAAGGACCATTAGAGGATTAAAACCTGATAGTTTTGCTTTCTAATGGGAATTGGCTTCCTGGTTTCCAATAGAGACCACCAGTTTCCTGTAGAACACCTTTAGATTAAATTAGGAACCTATCAGATGCATATAGAATCAGTCACTAGTCACCTGTTAAACCACTTTACATTGTGATATCAACCCATTAAAAAAGACAAAACACATTACAAAACCATCAGGAACCAACAGAAACTCTTAATGGTTTGTATGTTTTTTTCCAGCTGTGTTAGCCAAGACCAGAAAAGAGATGCAAAGATCCAGTCATAAAATAAAACAAGTTGATTCAAATTCTTCTTTACAAAAGGTACAGTGGACACAATTCATCTGTAAATTTTGACCAGAGAGAATTAAAGGGATGTATATAAAGCTGAAAAAAAAATATATATATATATATTCTTTTTATTAACATGCCTATACTATTATTAAAAATAACCGCACACACATACATCATCACTTTTATAGAAACACAGGTATCTCCAAAATAGTAACAATAGTAACTTTACTAGAGAAGGCAAAAACACTTACCTTTGATGTAAGTTAATGTAAAGAGATTTTATTCATTTTGAAGCTTGTCTATTGGTCCATTATGTGTGACGTCACGCAACGTAAAAGACAGCTGGTGTGTTAAAATGATGCAGAAAAATAAAAATCGACTATAAGATACATGGTTTCTTTAGGCAGCAACATCGACATGAAAAAAATAAATGAAAATCTGCAATGTCAGCACTTTAATACCTCCACAGAACTCGGTGTTGAACCGAATCCAAGTCTTTTTTATTGCTGCATTAAGAAGTCGAACGCTTTCATCTCCCGGACGAGCTGCTTTGTGACGTTTGAAGCAGAGCTGGCCAATCGCAGCGCAGGGGGCGGGGCCTGTAGGAATACGGGTGTGGGGAAGGGGGGAAAAAAGCTCCGGCGTGCGGAATGCGGCGCGCTGCTGCTCTGCTGCTGCTGCGCTGCTGCGAAAAAAGAAAGAGGAAAAAGAAAAGCGACCCAGAGAACATTAGAGAACATTACCGCACTGCCGAGAACCTCTCCACACCGGGCCGCTCCTCGAACTCGCTCGGGACTCTCCGCCGCTCCTCCGCAGCCGAAGGTGAGTGGAAAAAGTAGATAGTGTGAGATCGAAGTTGGGCTTGTTTTTCAACGCGGAGAGCAGAAGCCGGCTGGCCGAGTCAGAGCGTCCTTTCCTCCGTCACAGCCGGCCACAGCGCCCGCTGTCTCCGCCGGGGAGGGGGTGCTGGGGCACTTCCAGCTCGGTCTGTTTTAGCCTGTTTTGCGGCTGTTGGTGCTACAGCTCAGTAATATCGCTGAATTGATGAATTCCAGCCTGTTTAAAGTCAGCAAAGTGTTTCTTTCCACGTCCAGTAGTACATGTCCAACGTCAGCAGGCTGAAGTTTACCCAGTCTGTCCAGCACGAGCGTTTTCCATGCTTTTTCAGAGCTCGTGCAAGCATTAAAACAGTGCTTTGACCCACTTTTCTGGCGGCCGGGTGAAGCACGCACACCGACAGGGGGTTTTCGTGTTTGTCTTGGGAATATTTGAGGTTTTTCTGGAACAGGAAAAGTCACCCTCCTCCTTCGAGAACAATGAGGCTGATCCTGAGTCTGGGAGGAGTGGAAGGACTTTCAGGACTTTCAGGAGCTCGGAAGCTTGGTCAACACCTTTAACACCTCGGATTCTTCAGCTAAACTTGTTTTTTTGAGGCCTGAGGCAGAAGAAAACTGATCCAGAATACAGGCCGGGCCTTCAGGTTCAACTATAGCTCAACTTGACCCCTATCCGTGTTGACAGTCAGGGCTGGAGAGGGTTGAGGTGTCCGCTGCTGGACTTAATGTGTGATGACAGGCTTTGTCATGATGTGATTAAAGAGGGAATTTCACCCATTTTTCTAGTTGTCTGTGTGATTAACTGGTTAAGATGTAAACAGAGTGGTTTGGTCTGAAACACTCAGTTCTAGAGAAAGAAGATTCTAGAGTCAGAATTGTTCACAGTGGTGGTGACAGGAACCAGACATCCACCTCTAAAAGCTCCCTCACAGAAGGTTATTACATAAAACGTTTATGAATACATTGCTCGATGTCCGAGACACTGTTTTATGATGGTTTGAAGAAGATTTTGGGCCTAAAATGTGATTTTCAAACATACATTTCCTTGGTGAAAGTGTACGTGAGACAGTATTGTTCGCAGTGGTGGTGATAGGAACCAGATGTCCTCCTCTGAAGGCTTTAAGAAAGTTTAGGGTTGAAGCTTGAAAGAATCAAAGTTCCTCCGTTTACTTCAAATGTAGACCATCAGCCAAGACAACTTTGGCTTCTTTAGTCTAGAACTGGAGCGGCGAGGCTAACACTGCTAGCATCTAGAACTCCGTAATCACCCAAAATGCTTCCCCAAAACCTCTTTCAAGGTGTTCATCAAGGCCAACGTGTAGATGAGGTTTAGGACAAAGCGTGATTTACTGTGAGCTCTGTTTACATCTCTCACACTGAATTATGGGTTAATTTTGTAAATATATTCTCCTTTAAGGCTCTTTTGGGTTTGAAACAGTTCAGGATGTGAACATGCTGGCCCACATTTCGTCACGTATCTCCGAGGAAAAGTGCAGCTCTCAAATCATGTAGGTCAGTCTAGTGCATGGGTTTGGGGGGTGCTGTTACTTTGGATCAGTATATCAGCAGATGGATGATGTTTTTCTTGGTGTTGATGCCACAGTAGAACCATTTTTGGAACCTTAGCGGATGGTTTAGAGCCTCCACTTAACATGATGGTTCTGTAATTCTTAAATTAAGTAGTGAGCAATAAACTAACTTCTGTATTTGAGTGAAAATAGGGGGGGGGGGGGGGGTGATGTGGCCTAAAAGTAGATATATTCTTCAGGGCTGGGTATTATGACAATATGTTATCAGAATGTGTATTGTGGATATGGTCAGTACTTAAAGAACGCTGAGGAGCTTAACGTAGCACTGTGTGTGAAACGTTAAACAAAAATCACTGTAGTTCACATGTGGTTGTGTTTTTGACTTTCAAACCTCAAAAATGTTGTGATGCATTTTGCAAAAATACCTTCAAGGAAAATGATACCACATTTTTGCCGTATTGCCGACTGCTAACTGTGTCGATATGAGAATATAATGGAGTTAGAGTCTCCAAAATAGAAACAGTTTCTCAAAGTAGTTTATAAAAAAAAATCTAAAAATACATTGTAATGGTAAAAATCACAATACTTTTACTTTTAATACTAAAGTACAGTTAAAAACATTGATAGCAGGGTAGTGAGAGCAGATCTGTGCTATTTACACTGTATTTACTCAGAACCTCTAGATAACTTTGGAAAAATTTGGCAAGATGCTGCTGTAGCTGAATTGTGTTCTTTAAATTTTGAGTGACCAAACTGGTCAGAGGTCAGTGCCCTTCTTCTGAGAAGTCTGAGAAGATAAGGGTCAGCGTATTGGATAGAAATGCTTGTAGGTCAGCTGTTTCCGAAATTGTAGGGATCCAACTTTCTTCTCTCCCGGTTTTGGTGCCTGAACTCGTTTTGTACTAGTGAAGTGCGGACATATACACTCAGTAAGGAAATACGGTTCGAGATAGTATGAAAACTTGGTGATATGTAGAACCATTTTAAAAGTTTTTTTTGAAGAGCTATAAGCAGCATTTTCTCTATCCTAGAGAAGAACCATTCAACAGCGCAGAGAACCATTTAGATATTCAGATGGTTCTTTGAGTTGTGATTCTGTATGTAAACTGAAGAACCTTTAAATTTTATTGTTTTTGTGACAGTAGAGGCTGGTGTGTCATAGTGGAGAAGGTAATGATATTTTTCTTAGGACTGTGCAATTGTTTGAAATGATCTTCTTTTAGAACTTTCATAAAATTGCGTTTTAAAAATTTTATAGCGACAGTGACGACAGAAGTGTTATTGACAGTCATATTTTACCACTGCAAAAACACAATTATTATCAGGAGATCAAATAATTCTGGCATCCTTGAAGCATTAATCAATTACTTACTCGCCTTATTGGCTCATGCAGCTATCATTCGAAGTTCCATACGTGCAACAAGGGATTTCTTTTGTTATGGTGCCCTGAAACGTAGTCGTATCGCCCTCTACACGTCCTGTAGTGTATCACAGTCTGTCAGAATGACTGTGTGGATCATATGAGCATTATAGAGTGCTTTTTTAATTGAAACAGTAGAAGCCGTATCGCCCCCTACGCTTCCTGTAGTGTATTACAGTCTGTCAGAATGACTGTGTGGATCATATGAGCATTATAGAGCGCTTTTTTAATTGAAACAGTAGAAGCCATATCGCCCCTACACTTCCTGTAGTGTATTACAGTCTGTCAGAATGACTGTATGGATCATATGAACATTATAGAGCACTTTTTAATTGAAACAGTAGAAGCCATATCGCCCCCTACGCTTCCTGTAGTGTATTACAGTCTGTCAGAATGACTGTGTGGATCATATGAGCATTATAGAGCGCTTTTTTAATTGAAACAGTAGAAGCCATATCGCCCCTACACTTCCTGTAGTGTATTACAGTCTGTCAGAATGACTGTGTGGATCATATGAACATTATAGAGCACTTTTTAATTGAAACAGTAGAAGCCATATCGCCCCTACACTTCCTGTAGTGTATTACAGTCTGTCAGAATGACTGTGTGGATCATATGAACATTATAGAGCACTTTTTAATTGAAACAGTAGAAGCCATATCGCCCCCTACGCTTCCTGTAGTGTATTACAGTCTGTCAGAATGACTGTGTGGATCATATGAACATTATAGAGCACTTTTTAATTGAAACAGTAGAAGCCATATCGCCCCTACACTTCCTGTAGTGTATTACAGTCTGTCAGAATGACTGTGTGGATCATATGAGCATTATAGAGCGCTTTTTTAATTGAAACAGTAGAAGCCATATCACCCCCTACACTTCCTGTAGTGTATTACAGTCTGTCAGAATGACTGTGTGGATCATATGAACATTATAGAGCACTTTTTTAATTGAAACAGTAGAAGCCATATCACCCCCTACACTTCCTGTAGTGTATTACAGTCTGTCAGAATGACTGTGTGGATCATATGAACATTATAGAGCACTTTTTTAATTGAAACAGTAGAAGCCATATCGCCCCCTACACTTCCTGTAGTGTATTACAGTCTGTCAGAGTGACTGTGTGGATCATATGAACGTGGACATCATAAGCTGTTGTTGTAATCGAAGTCAT
This sequence comes from Pygocentrus nattereri, assembly GCF_015220715.1. Lineage (NCBI taxonomy): Eukaryota > Metazoa > Chordata > Actinopteri > Characiformes > Serrasalmidae > Pygocentrus > Pygocentrus nattereri. The sequence continues at coordinate 12,465,418 of NC_051220.1, forward strand.
CAGCGACTGATGAACTGTGTGGGCTGATGATGCAGCAGTGCTGTAGGTGAGCTGGCTGTCTGAGGCGGAGTGTGCTGTGCTGTAGGCTGTGTACACACACTCAGAGTGCGTGTAAGAGGACGCCCTGTACTGCGTCTCAGTGAAGAGAGAGAGAGATGCTTCAGGCCTTCAGCATATTTCCTTAATGAAAATTGTTATAAAAGAGTGTGAGCTAGGCCTTTGGCTGATTTCTCTCTTTAAAGGGGAATTCCACTCTGTTTTCAAAATGTTGCATTATTCAGTGTCTGAGATGCAAGCATAGTCATTCAGAGTGTTTTGGTGTGGTGTACTGAAGTATATTAGCATAGCTTAGAATCCAAATTTCCAGTTGCTCCATTTCTTCATTGATTTTTCAAACTGCGTACATAATTAAAAGGTTAAGATTTAAACAGTCGTTCAGAGTGGTTTGGTGTGAAACACTCCATTCTGGAGAAGTGTTCACAGTGGTGGTGACAGGAACAAGACATTCACCTCCAAAAACTCCCCCACAGAAATGCATTACATGAAATGGTTATGAATTCAATGCCTGATGTCTGAGACACTGTTGTATGATAGTTTTGATAGATTTTGGCCGTAAACTCCATTTATGGTGAAGTGATACACAATCTGCAGGATGCTGTGAGGCAAATTAGTCCCTAAAAACGTATATTTCCACTTTTTTCCCCCATCATCAACATTTCATATAAAAGAAGATACATGTAGGTTCACTGGTGGTTTTGGAATAATGTCTAAATTTGCGTTGTAGTCATGGTGACCCCTGTAAAGAAATCTGAGCCATTTCACACCAAGTCACTCTGATAAACACTGAATTATGCAGTACATTTTTGAAAAATGGGTGGATTTCCCTTTTTAGGAATACACGTTTCGCACATAGGCGTCCTGTTGCGTGCATGTTCTGCATGTATGTGTGTATAAATGCCTTTGTTCTGGTTCAGCCTGGCCGGCTCAGCATGGAGCTCCAACATGCACTCACATGTGCTGTAGCTGCTAACTTTGGAGCGTAACTGCAAAACCATCAGTGGTTCAGTCTTCAAGTCTGGAACAGGTCAAGGCAGGTCTCCTCCTCCTCCTTCTTCTCTCTCTCTCTCTCTCTCTCTCTCTCTCTCTCTGTCTTTCTCTCTCTCTCTCTCTCTCTCTCTCTCTCTCTCTGTCTCTATGGTTCCCAGCTGGCTGATTAGCCTAGCGTAGCTGAGGTTGAAGCTACTGCAGCGGCTGGAGGGCTGTTTGCTTTTGCTCAGCATTTCACCTGCTTTATCCACCAAACCAGGATCATCCTGAACCCTCGAAACACCCATGGGGAGTTTGGCAAAGCTGGATATTTTCAGCTGGATATTTTAAGCCCAGCGTCAGGAAGGTACAACAGAAGTAATAGAAATGCACTACACCTATTGCACAGATTTGACTTTTTGCTGAAGCCAGTAGGAACAAAGGTTCCCAGATCGCACAAGAACCTCTACAATCTTTGCTGAGCCCCTCATATCAATATTGACATGATTGTACACCAGTAAATCCCAAATAGATCCAGGTTTTTACCAGCTTCCTTCAACACCACACAGACAGACCTGACATTTATCTTAAGTAGACTCTTAAATTATTCTCCAAGGGTTCTATAGTAGAAATAGTGGCTCTATACAGCACCATGAGCAGTCAAAGAGCCATTTGAATGCATTGTATTAATAACTGTTTCAGTGTGTTTACACTTAATAATCTGATAACTGCAGAAAGTCGGATTGCATCACTAACTGGTTCAGTGCGTTTACACTTAATAATCTGATAACTGCAGAAAATTGGATTGTGTCAGTAACTGGTTCAGCGTGTTTACACTTAATAATCTGATAACTGTAAAAAATCGGATTGTGTCAGTAACTGGTTCAGTGTGTTTACACTTAATAATCTGATAACTGCAGAAAATCAGTTTGCATCAGTAACTGGTTCAGTGAGTGTTCATGCTCTTAATCTGTAATAAACAGCAGAAAATCTGGTAACGATCAGATTATTAAGAGCATGTAAACACACTAAGATTAAACAAGCAAACTTCAGACACCAAACCTATCTTGGCTGACTGAGTACTCACTTAAAAAGATGTTTCTTTAGTAAAGACAGTGAATCTGTTTAGAACTGTGAGTTCCGTATAGAACCATTTCATGCTTAAAAGTTCTTTGCATGGTGAGATCAGGTGTGTTGTATATAGTTCAATATGGAACTGTTTTGAAAATGGATCTATATGGCACTCAACACAAGCTCAACACCAGAACTCTTTTTGCTGCTATGTAGGATAATTTCACTATGCAAAGAAGTTTTAAGCAATAAAATGGTTCTATATGGGACTAATGGTTCTAAAAAATAGCCATTTCTTCTACTAAGGAGCCCTTGCAAAACCATGTTTTTAGAGTGTACATCTCTTTAATTGAAAGGAAGGTTGTTGGCCTCAGCTGCTGAAGCTGTACGACTTAGCCAGATCCGCGATGTTGCTGGGTTTACTGTGGGATCCGGGGTAGTTCCTTATGGTTCTTTATAGTTTGTATGGTGTCATTGTTTGTTTTTGTCTTGGTAACTCTTATCGTTTGCTCGAGTCAACACTGTCACCCAGCACACAGTCATCTTATCTGCGTCTGGGGGTCAAAGTTCACCGCCTGAGTCCTTACTGTTGATTAGTGAGCCGCACTGCTGACCTTTGTATGCGTAAGCAGGTCGGGCGTGTGAGAGAGCTCAGACACGGAGAGTCTAAACAAACTTTACGTTGGCTGAACCCTGATTACAGCAGAAACTCATCGGACAGGTTTGCAGTAATGTAATTATAATTAAAGGCAACGTTGGGGCAGGTGCACAATGAGGCCTTGCCGCAGCCTCACTGACTCGGCTGGAGATCAGAGCGCAGAGGTGTGACATCACAACACTTCACTGTATGCAGTCTGTTACAATAACTATTTTTTTGCTTAGGTTTGAAAAACAATGTCAAAAACTTTGAATACAGTGATATATTTCACACACTGTGGCAGCCAGTCAGAGCTCATTTACATAAAGCTGTTTGAGCGCCCCTCTCTAGTCAAATATCATGTTCTTTTAATTACACAGTTTCTGTTTATTGCAGAAACACTGCCATATTGAAGTTGTCTGTAGAGTCTGTGCTCACTGGAGGATAGAATGATGTGTATAAATGAATTTTGACCCTTTTTAGTACATGAAGCCAAACAAATGTCATACGCAACACAACATCCAGGAGAATTGTGGGATACGGGCGTTTTAACGGTGCTGAGTGACTTGATTGCGTTACTCTGCTGTTGTTCAAGGCTACTAAACTGCTAAAGCTAATGGGTGTCCAGTTCCATCAGTGTGAGCATCAGGAGATTTTATATATATATATATATATATATATATATATATATATATATATATACACACACACACACACACACAGGCTAAATGACCAGTCTGAGGGATTAATGTGAAAACTGCAGTTTCATCCTCTCTCTCTCGCTCTCTCTCTCGCTCTCTCTCTCTCTCGCTCGCTCTCTCTCGCTCTCTCTCTCTCGCTCTCTCGCTGAATTGAA
>NC_051220.1:12474007-12496507 GCF_015220715.1 Pygocentrus nattereri
ACACAGCGTTACCCACTGAGTAACGCACAGCATAAGAAGAGGTGTACTAGGTGTACTACACAGCGTTACCCACTGAGTAACGCACAGCATAAGAAGCGGTGTACTACACAGCGTTACCCACTGAGTAACGCACAGCATAAGAAGCGGTGTACTACACAGCGTTACCCACTGAGTAACGCACAGCATAAGAAGCGGTGTACTACACAGCGTTACCCACTGAGTAACGCACAGCATAAGAAGCGGTGTACTACACAGCGTTACCCACTGAGTAACGCACAGCATAAGAAGCGGTGTACTACACAGCGTTACCCACTGAGTAACGCACAGCATAAGAAGCGGTGTACTACACAGCGTTACCCACTGAGTAACGCACAGCATAAGATGCGGTGTACTACACAGCGTTACCCACTGAGTAACGCACAGCATAAGAAGAGGTGTACTACACAGCGTTACCCACTGAGTAACGCACAGCATAAGAAGAGGTGTACTACACAGCGTTACCCACTGAGTAACGCACAGCATAAGAAGAGGTGTACTACACAGCGTTACCCACTGAGTAACGCACAGCATAAGAAGAGGTGTACTACACAGCGTTACCCACTGAGTAACGCACAGCATAAGAAGAGGTGTACTACACAGCGTTACCCACTGAGTAACGCACAGCATAAGAAGAGGTGTACTACACAGCGTTACCCACTGAGTAACGCACAGCATAAGAAGAGGTGTACTACACAGCGTTACCCACTGAGTAACGCACAGCATAAGAAGAGGTGTACTACACAGTGTTACCCACTGAGTAACGCACAGCATAAGAAGAGGTGTACTACACAGTGTTACCCACTGAGTAACGCACAGCATAAGAAGAGGTGTACTAGGTGTACAAAGTGTGTTTCAGTATTGCAAAAAAAATGCAAGCCGGTGTTTAACCAAGTCACATTATTGATTCACAGATGTGTTTATAATATATTGCGAAGTGTACAGGAATGTAATGTATTAACAGTGTAATAGTGATGCTGTTTTTTGTCAGGATTGTTCAGCTGTACTCTTGGGTGCGTATTTCTGAGCACAATGATGAATCACTCTGCCATGTCTGATGTGTGATGTGTCTCAGGTGAGCGTGTTGGAGCGTGTTCAGGTGCGTCACTGCAGCTGCAGCACATAAATACAGACACCTTCACACCTTTATTAGAACAGCAGAAGACAAACCCTCTACTGCATCTGTTCCTCTGTTGGAGCTGTACCCATTACGTAAAGGTTGAAAAACGTTTTGATTCCTCTGTGTTCTCAGAGCGCTAATTTGATTTTACACAGATTGCTTTGGCTTAGATAAATGAATTCTCCTATGACACAAAAACTGATATGCATACACTACACACACCACTCACAACTAGTGTATGTGTTGTGAAGTCTAAATTTGAAGTTTGGCTTTTTCTCTAAGCGTGCTGGTCGAGCAGACAGATGAGGAGGGCATAAGACTGGTTCCTCCAGTGGGGATTCCCCAGAGGTCAAAACTCTTGGCCACATTAAGGAGAGCTTTTCCTGTTAAAAACCCAATTGTCTGAGTACTTTCTCTCACAGCATCTGAGAACTGCAGCTCCATCTGCTGACCAGAGATATGTTCCCTTAGTCCAGCGACTCTGTCGTGTACTCTGTGTGCACAGTTTGGTACTCACTGTTGTACACTTTTTTTTGTTATTCTATCTGGTACTCCATGTTCAGGTGTGGGATACTCCATAGGTAACTCCACAGATCACTCTATAGGTTATTTAATTGATTTCTCTATAGGTCGCTTCATGGATAGCTCTGTAGGTCGCTCCACGGATAGCTCTGTAGGTCGCTCCACGGATAGCTCTGTAGGTCGCTCCACGGATAGCTCTGTAGGTCGCTCCACGGATAGCTCTGTAGGTCGCTCCACGGATAGCTCTGTAGGTCGCTCCATGGCTTACTCCGTAGATCATTCTATAGGTCACTCCATGGATCACTCCATGAATTACCCCATGCGTCTGTCCATGGATGGCTCTCTAGGTCTGTCCATGGCGTACTCTGTAGGTCATGCCATGGATTACCTTGCATATTAAGTTGTTACTCAGGGAGGACACTTGTGTTGAAAGTACATCCACGACTTCATCTGCTGTGAAATCTGAATCTTCAGGCTGCTTTCCTTACAAATCACTGTGGTGCCTACAGTGTGGCTTCACTTCATCTATATTGAGTTTGGCGGGGTGCTGTTTGAAGCCACGCTGAAAATATATGCTGTCTAGCACTGCATTAGTGTGACGGTCACTGCTGTATATTTACAGATATATTTACAGATTTTAACTGTGCGATTAAAAAGTAGAAATACAGAGTTGAAAAGAGACTGACAATGTTATATAGTTAGAATAGTTCTAGTGCTAATATCATCCCTTGTGGAGAATATTCAGTCTGCTCCATGTGAGTGAGTAATAGAGATAAGCCAGGTCCATCATGTGTAGGGGAGAGAGAGAGAGAGAGAGAGAGAGAGAGAGAGAGAGAGAGAGAGCGCGAGAGCAGAGCAATGTAGAGAACGATAATGAGGGAGAAAGAGAACAAGGAGAAAGGAAAGTGAGAGGGGAGAGAGGAGAAAGAGAAAAAGGATAGAAAATGCAGAAGAGAGAATACGAGAAGTGTTGGACTGTATCAGCTTCCTTTTAGTTCCAAAAAGAAAAAAGAATCCAAGCGATCTCATCCTTAGCTCTGCTGCAGCCCCACCCATGTCTCCACTCACTCTCACCTGTTCCACACCTGTATTTGTGTGTTAGAGAGACTTTTTTTTTTTTTTTTTTTTTACACTTCTGAGGGTAACAGAGATGTTATAAAGGGGGAGGAGACGGTCGCTGTTTGCAATATGATTGAGAAATTTTGTAACACTCAACGGATCTGTTTATGGAGAAAGTCCTGTCCTTTAATAAAAAGAGCTAATTAGCTTGCTGGTTACGCCACAAATAAGATTATTGACCCAAATGCTACAAACTACTAACTAAGATGGCCGCTGACTTAACAAACTTGAACTGTCTATTGAGTCAACTGTAGGTTGAGTGAATACCTGACTCAAAATAGGTATTGTGATATAAACTGAGTCTGTTCTACAGTTTCTCATTAGGTTGATTGAATAACTGTCTCTAAAAATTGTTTTGTAAGGCTTATCCGTCCTCACTACATTAGCCATGAAGGAACATGTTTGTGGGCGGAGCCTGGAGAGAGAGAGATTGAACTGAACTGAACTGAAGGAGCATGAATGTGTTTGGGTTGTTTTAAATAACATTCCAGCTTTAAATAGCTGCACTGACTCAGACAGTGCTGTAAGGAGCCGAGTGGACCACACGTACCACTTTAAAACACTAAACTCTCTCTCTCTCTCTCTCTCTCTCTCTCTCTCTCTCTCTCTCTCTCTCTCTCTCTCTCTCTCTCTCTCTCTGCCCCCCCCTCTCTGTCCCCCCTTCTCTCTCTCTCTCTCTGCCTCTCTGCCTCTGCTGCAGAGCTAGCTCAGCCCACAAGGAATTTATTGCATTTAGATTAATTTGTGTGTGTGTGTGTTGGGTGGAGATGGGGAATTCCATGGCTGCTGATGCCTCTTCTCTTTCTCACACGCACATTTTTTTCAAGTAATTCACAAACAGAGATCATTCGTCTTTGTGCCGCATCACTGAGCTGATTTAAAAGGATTTTCTCCCTTAAATAGCTTTAACTCTGTAAATGTCAACAGTTATTATGCAGTACTGTTCAAAATTCAGACCCACCCCCCTTTCATTTAATTTCCTTAATGTTTCAGTAGATGTTTGTTAGCAGATCAGAGATCAAATATTCCGCTTGCACAAGAAATAAGAAAGTTGAAGTGAAAAAAAACAGGAGTTTCCAAAACTTTACAGAGCTGCAAAAAACCAACACCCCTATAACCACCTGGAAGGCCTGGTAGACATCCAAACTGCCTCTGTCAGATAAACAGCACTTAAAGCTTTCATCTTTGAGAGAGAGGAGAAAATCAAGCTGCTTCAGGTGTTTCTGTCCATCCTTCCACTGTGAGAAGACTACTCAGTGCTGTGGGTCTGAAAGGATGTGTAGACCTTAAAGAAGCTGAACAATAGACTGACCACCCCAGAGTCCAGACCTCAACATCCCTGAATGTGTTTGATTACTTCAGAAAATGATCAGCCAACTTCTGAGTTGGAGGTGTGTCTGCAGACTCTTTGAGAAATCGAAAGCGAGTCTCCCGAAAAGAATGGAAGCTGGAATAAAGGTAAAGACTGGAGGCAATAAATAACGAACGATATGAATTTTCCTGATGTGGGGGGAAAAAAATCTGTTTTTGACTGGAAGGTATATATAAATGAAGGATGGGCTCTGTTTATCTTTTAAGACGGAAGTAAGTGTGTTGTAAATTTGAGTTAAGGCCAATTTATAGTCCAGTCTGCAAGTGTCGCTAGACAGTAGACAGTAAACACAGCTGCACATTGTAACTGTGGCAACACTGTAGAACATAGAACTCTGAGGTTCTATCCAATCAGAATGTGAGACAGCGTCTGCACCCTTTCAGGGGCTGGATTCACAGAAGTGTCTTAAGAAAGAAAATCTTCTTCAGTGTGCTTTTTCTCAACATCATTCCTAAGAAAAAAGTTTAACTTCTTAAGAATTCTCATCATTTAAACTATTTCTTAAGGAAGAACAGGAAATAACAGTTAATAAAACTTACATTGTATCTCGTGGCTTTTATGGTGAGCTGCTAATGAGCCTACATAAATAAAAATGGAAGATTTTCTTAAGAAAATCTTATAGAAGAGAATATCTGAGAACTTCTGAAGGTTTTTTTGAGAATTGCACTTCAGAACATTCTTATGAGTTACTTAGTGTTTGTCTTAAGAGCCTTGAAGTTTTTTTTTCTTCAGAAAGCTTTCATGAATTCAGCCCCTGTTTTTTTAACGTACGTAACAAGGTCTGTGACGCCCTGGCAGACACTCAGTTGGTCTGTTTTACATAATTTTTGTCAAGCAACACTTGCCGTCTGGACAGTAAATTGGCCTTTAGGTGTAGTTTTTGGTCTAACAGCAGGATATGCACTGTCCAGAGAGATTACACACAGGTTTCTTCCACCTTCCTAGTATTTACCTGTATAATATACACAAGCGCTGACCTTCTGCTGGACGTGTGGCGTGTTTAAAGTGGTAGATGGTTACTGCTTCCTCATTAGATGCAGACGCAGCATTTAATCCGACTCATTAATCGTTGTTGCTGCTGGCTCAGCAGGTCACTTTTAGTGGATATGAGCTGCATATTGAAGCACACACAGGTTTGGAGGTTTTCCACTTATAGCGTCGTACTTGTTTGTTGGAGTTTCTCACGCTTACATCTCAAAATAATACGACATGCAAAAATTAGTAAAAGCTTTCTTGTGCTGTCATATCAAGCAATCCTACACTCTTAAAGAGTTCTTACACTCTTCAAGGGTTCTTTAGTGAAGACAATGGCCTCGTTCTCAGATATCTCCCTAAATTTGTTGTAAAATGTGTTTTTGAAAAAGGTCCTTAAAAATAGTCTGTCAGATTTAAGATGTGTTCTTGAACTGCAGAGCTGTTCTCACCTTTGTGCTCTTGAGTGTGTGTAGATTCTGTTGCTACCTAAGAACAAACCCCACATAAGAAAACACTGGTGAATGTCAGAGTCTTCGTCAAAACTGTGTAAGTGGGTTTTAAGAAGAAATTTCTTTGGAGAACGAGGTCCAGTGGTTCTATATAGAGCCATGAGCACTCAGATAACCATTTCATGCTTAAAATGTTCTTTGCACGATGACATGATTATTCAGAGTCATTGAGAATGTGCTGTATATGGTTCTGTTTTAGACCCTTGAAAATGAAAATGGTACCACAAAGGGTTCTGCTATTGTCACGATGTCCAGCTTGTAACAGTATTACTCTTTTGGGTGCTATGTTTTTCAAAACCCTTTTCAAAAAAGGGTTCTATATACAAAAGTCTATAGCTCATTTATGCACATTTTCATTTTTACATTAAACCAAAGAACCCTTTCTTGACGCGAGAACCCTTTAATCATGCAAAGTGTTCTCAGAGTGTTCATGGTTCTGTAAAGAGACCTTTTCTTTGCTAAAAACAGTTGAAGCACCACCTTTCTTTTTAAATCTCAAAACCGAGTGGCAGTGGAACAGTTCATACGTTCCTTCCAGTATTTCCCAATCTGACAGCCAGATTTCTCAGAGTGTGTGGTGTCTGTGTGTCTGTGATGAACCTCAAAAGTGAGTTTTTCTATTTGGGAGGAGATTTAAAAATCTTTGTCCACCACATATTCAGAAACAGAACATCTGAAGAGATCCACAACTATAAAATGCATTTTTTTGCCAAATAAGTTAAAACCCCTACAGTCTTGAAAAGATGGGTTCCATGTACAACCAAGAATGGTCAGTGAACCCTTTGCCTGCTAAAATCGTCTTCTTCATGGTGAAAATGGTCATCATACAAATGTGTAAGTCGCAAGTATTTCCCCCATCCTAACTTACCTGGTTACGCTCACAAAGCCTTGGCTGATGAGTTCAGTCAGTGTTCACGAACAACAGCTCAGAAAACTGTGCTGTGCAGCATAAAGGTCCCCCAAGGACTAGAACTGGGGATCACTAATCTAGATAACAGATGTATAACATCCGCAAAGGACTGCATTCTTGGAGTATCTTTGTTCAGGATGTAATCCTGGAGTCTGAGAGAGACGATGCACTGAATGTTCAACCTTGAAGAATCACACATTCAGAAAATCCATTTCACATTTGCCACCTTAGTCCATCTTTTCAGCTCCACTCACCTTTATAGTTTGACTTTTGTAGTTCTATGGTTACAGACTGTAGTCCATCTGTTTCTCTGCATACTTTGTTACCCTGTTCTTCAATGGTCAGGACTAGCGCAACACGCACTAATGCACCACCATCACGTCAGTGTCACTGCAGGGCTGAGAGTGATCCTCCACCCAAATAATATCTGCTCTATGGAGGTCCTGTGGGGGTCCTGACTATTGAAGAACAGGGTAGCAAAGTACACAGAGAAACAGATGCACTACAGTTTGTAACTTGAAAGTGCTCATATATGGTCAGTGGAGTGGATAAAATGGACTGTGAATGTAGATACAAGGGGGTGTTCCTAATAAAGTGCCTAGTGAGTGTAAATGCCAAGAGCATTGCTTCTATTTACAGAGATTTTGAGTGTTTTCCTTTTCATGCTTTTCTACACATGACTTTTCAGTTTAGAAGTGGAAATGCCCCAATATGGAGCCCTGAGGGACCCCACGCACTGAGTCCGAGTTGGCGTGTTGGTGTTTGATTGGCAGCTGGAGGCTCTGCCAGCTCTTGGCCCTGCAGGTGTGAAAAAGGCTGTGAAAGATGTGTAGGAATGTGTGAGCGTTTCAGTTCACTCTCTTCTGGTCTCTCACTGTTCCTACGCCTAATGGTGCTCACATAACAGCCTACTGACAGGCATTTTGGCACACTCCAGGAAGAACATTATCAGCGTAACATTATCGCCTAGTCTGAACTGCTTGTTGGAAGTGTATTTATTTGACTTTGTACTCGTTTCTTCCAAAAATGGCCAGTTGTTGTACTGCCTGGTTTATGCTTTATTTTTGCTGTGATTAGATCTAATAAAAACTTTCTAAATTTCTAAGATGGTCAAAAAACGTCAGAGTTGTTTGATGTGAAATGCTCAGAATTGTTGACAGTGGTGGTGATGGGAGCCAGATGGCCACCTCGAAAAAAGCTCCCTCACGTTACATGGTTATGAATACGCTGCCTGATGTCTGAGATGCTATTTTAGAAGATTTTGGCCTTAAAACCTATTCTTGGTGGAGGGACAATTGCAGGATGTTGTGATGCAAAGAAAACTTTCAGTTTCAGATTTTCCACTATTTTCCCCATCATCAACATTCCTCAGAAGACGCGTGTAGGTTTGCTGGCAGTTTTGGATAGTAAATAAAATGTCTATATTTGTGTTGTAGTCATGGTGACCCCTGGTTCCTGTCACCATCACTGTAAAGACACCCGAACCATTTCACACCAAACCGCTCTGAATCACTCTGTTTACATCTCAAACACTGAAATATGCAGAACATTTTGAACAGAAACAGGTTCCTTTTTGTTTTTAACAGCATAAACTGAACTATGTATAGTGTTTTGTACGTTGCTTTTGTCCTAAACTGCTCCATGTGTACATGTCTCCTGTGTGGTCTTGACTTCGATTCAGTGAAACAGACAGTTCTCTGTAAATTGAATTGAATTTCCTGTCACTACTGTGAACTGAGAGAGTTGGAGCTGCTTGGAGAGTCCATCAGGTTTGAGTTTGCCTTTGCAGGCTGCGTGTTGCATCTCCCTTATCTTACGCACACACAGCATGATGGTTCTAGGACACTGGAGCCTAATCATTTCCTCAGCCTGCTCTGGAATGGCTTTCATGAGGCAGCTGTATCTGATGGTTTCTAACTGCAGTCAGTAGGTTTTTAGAGCAGGCCACACTGTAGGCTCTACTGGTGGCTAGCAACCATCCTTCTGAAGATTTCCCTTCAAGCGTAGATCTGTTCCAAACCAAGTCTGACTCACCTAATCCAGATAATCAAGGTGCTCTCTGGAAGATTTAGGTTGGAACAAAACTCTGGGGCAATGCAGATCTCTGGGAGGAATGTTTTTAGCTGCTAGACTTTTTTTGACTTTTGAATCCTAGAGTCAGGACATTTTTGCAGTAAGCTGTAGCTACAGACAGTAGGTCTTGGTAGCTTTAATCTCAGTTCAGATTTCCTGATGTATGGAGTTCTTTTGTGACTTTTTTCTTTTGAGAAAACAAAAAAAAAGGAAACTCTGCACTCAAGCCAAGTCTTTCCTAGACAACACAAACTTTTATAAAAGAACAGTTTTGGAGATTTTAATTTTATCCAGCATACTTAAACAGTCTCCTCATGCTCAGTTATTAAAATTTACTTCAGTCTTATCAGACAGTCCTTTGGTGATCAGGTGGTCCAGTGCTGGCATGAATGGTCCTTTTGGTGATTAGAAGGTGTTTTGGTGATCAGACAGTTTTCTTCCTTGGTATCTAGATGGTTGACTGGTGATCGGACACCACTGGTGTTCCTTTGGTGTTCAAGGGAAGCAGGTGGTGTAGTTGTAAGAAAAGCAGGCCAGCAACCAAATGGTCACTGGTTTGAATTCCAAGGCAGACTAAGTATTCCTACTGACTGCATTGTTTCTATTTGTAAATAACTGTAAATCTTACATTTTCTAACTGAAGACGTGTTAAAGAACGGCAGAACCAGCACAAATCTATGTTACAGTTATGTTACTATGTTAATCTATGTTATAAATTATGTTACAGTGTAAGTAATCTAGCGTCTACAGAGCTGCCTGCACTCAAGATGCAATAAGAATCAGAATTCAGCACCTGTTGTCCCGAATGTCTGCCTGTAGCAGTGAAGCTGTCATGTTTATAGCTCTCAGTAAGTCATACTGTGTTCTAAACCTCATCTGCACGTCTACACCACCTTATTGAAGACCTGGATGCGGTTTGAGCGGATTGAGAAGATTTGGGTGACTATTGGCTTCTATTGTTAGCAGCATTAGCCTAGTAGCACCAGGTTTTTTTTTCTGTTCAAAACTAAAGGAGCAAAATTAGAGCACCAAACATGTCAGCTGGTCTTTTGCTGAACCATTCATTTAACTGGTCTTAGACTAAAATAGGTCAGACTTTCTGTTTGGATCTGTTTGCTTTGGTTATTCTTCTGGTTGTGTAATCCTGCTGTAGCGTAGTGTTGTAGCGGCTCTGTTGCAAGCTGTACCCGGGCTTTGTTCACGGAGAATGTTCAACTCGTGAACATGACTGACCCGCAGCCCAGCGGCAGCAGGAACCTGAAGGAAAAAGAGCAGAGGGGGGTGGGTTGGGGGGGTGTGTGGTTGGGGGCGTGTTGGTTGGTTAAGGTGTATTTAAAGATATTTCTGGTAAATTCCTCCATCACATTACTTTCGTGTCCTGGATCCTTAGACATGCCAGTATTTCTGATTCTTATCAGCGCTCTCTCTCTCTCTCTCTCTCTCTCTCTCTCTCTCTCTCTCTCTCTCTCTCTCTCTCTCTCTCTCTCACACTGTTTGTCTCTCTCTCTCTCTCTCTCTCTCTCTCTCTCTCTCTCTCTCTCTCTCTCTCTCTCTCTCTCACACTGTTTGTCTCTCTCTCTCTCTCTCTCTCTCTCTCTCTCTCTCTCTCACACTGTTTGTCTCTCTCTCTCTCTCTCTCTCTCTCTCTCTCACACTGTTTGTCTGTCTCTCTCTCTCTCTCTCTCTCTCTCTCTCTCTCTCTCTCTCTCTCTCTCTCTCTCTCTCTCTCTCTCTCTCTCTCTCACTCTGTTTGTCTCTCTCTCTCTCTCTCTCTCTCTCTCTGTACTGAAGTATTTTTGGAAGCTAATGAAAAGAGGAATCTGAACTGTTTGCCCTTAAAAGGGATGTCTGGGTCAGCTGGGTGGAAACTTGCCTGTTATTAATGTCTTTTGCCCCCCCCCTTATCCCTGTGCTGTGTGTTTTCTTAAGTGGGGCTCAGAACACAGGAATGTTATGGGTTGGAGGGGCTGTGAGGGTTGGGCTCCATCTTCAGGGGGCATATTTGGCATTTTTGCAGGAGCTGTTCTAGTCGGCTTTGAGATGATTTTCTTTTTTTTTTTCGGGTTCCTTCTCTCATGTGGGAAATGACGCTGGAGAAACTGTAAATGTGCTGCAGGTCCAGGGATTCCTGCCCTGCGGAAAATAAACATGAACTTAACTCCTGAAGGTCGCAGATTCGTCAGAATCTCCTCTCCCACTGTTGTAAGATTCCTTGTTCCCTCTTTTGGGATCAAAGGTAGAAAGTTTAGCAATTTCTTGTGACCGATATTAGACCACCATTGATGAACTGTTAACCGGCAAGACTAAAATCAAAGATGCAACCCATCAAATTATATGTTATAAAGCCTCTTAAAAATGGTTCTCCAAGGGTTCTTTACTAAAGAAAATGGTTTTGTATAGATTCATGAACACCCATAGAACCCTCTGCATGATTAAAAGTTCCTTTGCATCATGAAAGTGTTCTTCAGATTGATAAAACCATCTATAGAATATTCTCTATGTACCACAAAAAGGGGTTCTTCTGTTGTAATATTTAGCTTGTAACAATAGAACAATCCTTTTGGGTACTACATAGATGCTTCTATACAGAACCATGAAAACTCAGGTCCATTTGCATGATTAAAGGGCATGGGTGGAAGGGTTCTTCAGGTCAGTGAACAATGTGATGTAGATGGTTCCATGTAGAACATTTTTGAAAATGGTTCTATATAGGACCAAAAAAAGCTTGTAACAATTGAACGCCACTAGGAGCTATATATAGTTCTATATAGAATCTTTTTGGAAAGGGGTCTATATAGCACTGCTTTCTTGACTAAAGAACCCTTGATAGGAGAACTCTTTTTCATGGTATATAGAAACATCTGCAGCTTATTCTTTATCAATCTATAATGTAATGATGTCAAGCTTGTAATAGTAGAAGAACCCTATTTGGTGCTGTATAGAATCATTAAAACTCAAAGAACCCTTTGCATGATTAAAAGGTTCTCTGCATCATGAAAGGATTATTCAGGTTGGAGGTGGTGAGCATGCTGTATATGGTTCTATATAGAAACTTTTTGAAAAGGGTTTTAAAGAACCTTTTGATAGAAGAACCCTTTTTCGTGGGGTATAGAACCATCTACGGCACATTTTCCATCAATCCAGAAAACTCTCATGAGGCAAAGAACCATTTAATTTTGATGAATGTGCTGTAGATGGTTCTATATACCACAAAATCATCCAAAGTGCTCTAACTGTTCATGGTTCTGTACAGAGCAAATTATTATTATTATTATTATTATTATTATTATTTTTTTTTTTTTTTTTACTAAAGAACCCTGGGAGAACCATCTTTTTTTACGAATGTATGTTAGTCTTTATACATATGCGCTTAGCTAAACCACAGAATGGAAGTAAGAGCTCTGTCAGCAGGTTGGTACGTCATTTCAGCCCATAACTTCAGTTCCGAATGGGAAATATCGGATTCTGCATCAGGAGAGGGAGCGGTGGATCGGTGTATCCCTGTCTCAGTACACCGAACTGAACAAGGTAGAGTAGATAGATAAGCTGATTAATCAAACATAGTCGATAAGTTGGTTAATTATAGACGTAATTAACTATTAGCTGCTCTGCAACACCCAGACAGTCATATCCTGTGAGGAATCATCAGCCCTGAAGTGAATCATCTCAAAAAGAACTACTTCCATCCAGCTCGCACGGCTCTTTCCCCAGCTCTCAGCTGATCTGGGGTTAGATTTTCACTTTTCTGTCCGCTGAATGTGTTACAGCTCTGATTACATACACACAGGAGTCGGCGGACGTACGAACAGACGGAAAAGTGTGGATTAGATCTGTTTGTCTCGTAGTTTTAGCTCCTCTCAGGATTAACGCTTCTACACATCTGAAATATTTCTCAACCCACAGAAGTTGTTTCACAATATCTACTCATGTTTTCAACATCGCGATTCATTAATCCGGGGCTTCCAGCGTGGTCACTACAGGTCAGCAGTGTTCTTGCTTTCTGTTTCCTGTGGGTTTGTCGTATCTATGTGTGAGAACTGACTCTGATCCATTAATATTTTATCTCTAAAAAAACACCTTCATGGGTGTTCTGATGTTCTAGATGTCTTCAGAACTTTTCTGGAGTTCTGATGTTCTAGATGTCTTCAGAACTTCGCTGGAGTTCTAGACGTCGCCTGGGTATCAGTGAAATCCATTCAAAACAATAATACTCTTCTGTTCCGAGATTCGGAATCAGTTCTTACTTATACAGTGTAGATTGAAGTACTGTAAACTAAACTCAAGATAATTCCAATTTTTGGGACTTTAGTCTTATTTGATTTTATTACAATTTCATTCTGGATGTTAATTAGAACTTTGTTCTAGATATTAAGTTGAATTTCATTCTAGATGTTAATTTTACTACAACTTCATTTTGGGCATTAATTGTAGTAGAACCTCTGTTTGCTAATTTTGTTAGAACTTCATTGTAATTGAGATGTTGAAGAGCTCCAGTGTTTTATTTACATTATTTTAGACACGTTTCCTAAACAAATTGGTTTGATATTATTGAGAACATGTGAACGTCTGAACTGTGGTGTACATGCAGGTGGGACTGACCTATGAATGAAGTGGGAATCAAGGAAGTCCATCAGTCTGAAACTGATCACGGAGAGCTGTTCCTCAGAAACTCCACGGAGGCCCAGAAAAGTGGTGCCCACCATGTTCGAGCCCTGCAGACAGTAGAGATGGTCCACAGTGAACATGCTCTGACTGTAGCTGTAATGTTGACTGACTAGAGCTACTGTGTACAGTTAAACACCACCTCACGGAGATCTGCTGTGCTCCAGACCTGGATCTTATGGCCAGTTGAAGGTGGAGAATGTTGCTGAGGTGATCTGAGAATCATGTGAGAATCATGCAAGTCTGTCAAACTGAAACTGGGGAACGACAGCAGAGAAACACGGAGAGATCCAGAATGACAGAGTAAACATCACTGAATTCGTCTAAAAGAGGTTTTGTTGTACTGGAAGGGGCTACAGTTGTATTGGGAGGTATTTTAATTTTATTAGGAGGAGTTTCAGATGTACTGGGAGGGGTTTCAGATGTACTGGCCGGGGTTGTAGTTGTATTGTGAGGTATTTTAGATGAAGGCTTTTAAATGAAACAATAGAAGCCATATCGCCCCCTACACTTCCTGTAGTGCATTACAGTCTGTCAGAATGACTGTGTGGATCATATGAGCATTATAGAGCACTTTTTAAATGAAACAATAGAAGCCATATCACCCCCTACACTTCCTGTAGTATATTACAGTCTGTGATAATGACTGTGGATTATATGAACATTTCAGAGCCATAGAAATCTACTGTTTTTGGGTTTTAAGTTGTCTGTAGGCTCAGAGAAGAGTGTCTGTGTCAGTAGGTCGGCATCTAGAGATTAGAGAGAGAGAGAGAGAGAGAAACTGCGTGTGAGTAAGTGAATGTGGCTCTGCACCTGAATCAACATCAGAAAACTGGCTTTTATTAATCCACTTCCTCAGTACAGCCTGAGGGCACAGCAACACAAACCAACACCAGCACTGCCACCCAAACAAAAGGGGCTTCCTCAGCCCAGTTTCCCACATTATTCTGCTCACCACCACCCTGAATAACATTCAGCCAATCACTATGTCCTGTTGAGACAGAACATATCTGATTGGCAGATCAACTCTCCACATGGCAAAGGGAACAGAGTGTTGGATGACTAGGGTTCTGTAGTGCACTATAATGTCCATATGGTTCATATTTTGACAGATTGAGATACACTACAGGAAGCGTATAGGGCGATTTGGCTTCTGTTGTTCCATTTAAAAAGTGCTTTATAATGTTCATATAATACCCATCAATACCTTTTGTACCGCTAGGCTTTCACAGACATACAGCAAAATTATAATTTGATATGAATTTCTGGCTCTAAATATAGGTATTGTGATATAAACTGAATCTGTTCTACAGTTTCTTATGTTGAACAGTCAGAATCTAAAGGAAGGCGGGCCTTCAGTGACGGTTACAGTTGATGAGTTGCTCTGAACTGTTGATCTCATGGATCAAAGCAAAAAGCAGCTTTTTTTTTTTTTTAGTTCAGTTTTCCTTTTTTAAAGGGCGAGTGGTGACTTTCTGCTGGTGCACATCGTAATGATAGCCAGCAAGCGGAGCAGATTGACTGTCATGACGCTGTTGTTGCTTAGCAGCCAGACGCAGTTTGAACTCCCAAGAAAAAATGGGCCTTGCAGTGCACCTCACATTTCCCAGTCTTTAGAGAAACAGAGTGAACCTGCCAGCTCCTCACACCAAGCAGACCAGCCTCACTCTCACCTTATAAGGACTAAATACAGATCTCTCTCTCTCTCTCTCTCTCTCTCTCTCTCTCTCTCTCTCTCTCTCTCTCTCTCTCTGTGTTTCTCTTTCTCACACACACGCTCTCTCTCTGTCTTGTTTTTCTGTTTCTGACCTTACCTTGATTTTTTCTTTCTCTCTTTCCCATTTTCTGTCTTTCTTTTTCTATTTTTGTTTATTTGTCCTGTCTTTCTCATTCTCTCTCATTTTTTTTCTTCATCTACACTTTTTTTTCTTTCTCTATGTACACACACACACACACACACACACACACACACACACACACCCACACACACACTACTGGGCCAAAGAGTTAAACCCTTCATTTCCAGTTAAACAGATGTTAAGTATGTGTTATTAATAGCTGCTATTAGTGTCCTATTCTGAATGTTTGTGTCCGGTTTCTTGTCTAGAGCTAAAAGCTGCTGATTTTACTGCTGCTTCTGTAATAAACTCTGTAAACACATGTGTAGATGTGTGTGATGAATAGATGCTTGTGTTTTCTGTTGCATGTTTGTGTGTTTAAATGAAACTTCTCAGACTGACTGATGGTGATTGAACAGAATTTATGTTATTTAGCTGGACAGTGTGTTTCCCATCAGCCAGCGTGTTCCTCTGCGTGTTCCTCTGCGTGTTCCTCTGCGTGTTCCTCTGCGTGTTCCTCTGCGTGTTCCTCTGCGTGTTCCTCGGCTTTAATCACCCCTTTAATCATGCCTCAGCCTGTTCTGGGACTTTACTAGCTATGTGATGACGCTCTTCACTGAATTCCTGCTGTCTGTTCTAATCACTATCAAATGTGTGTGTGTGTGTGTGTGTGTGTGTGTGTGTGTGTGTGTGTGTGTGTGTGTGTGAGAGTGAGACTGTGTGTGTGTGTGTGTGTGTGTGTGTGTGTGTGTGTGTGTGTACCCTGTCGGTCAGAAGTTTGGGGACGTCTCGCCACTTTTTCCTAAGTAATGTTTGATTTTAACACTCTTTGTTAAAGGCTCATATTGACACACTTGTGGTCCAGACGCCTTATCATTCAGTGCTTAGCTGGTTAGCTTAGCCTGTTTGAGTAACAGCTGGCCATGTTTCTCCCGAGACCCGAATCTTTGTCATGTCAGACGTGTGAATCCTGGCTCTGTGGTCTGAGGATGCTCTAAAATGTTTCCTGTATCGTTCAACCAGCTCAGCTAAACAGCCAAGTTCACAGTGTTCTTATTAGTTTAAGATCACATCTGTCTGACAGTTCAGTCATGTTCATGTGTGCCAGTCTTGGTGTCACAAAGATTATCATAATGCATTTGCAGTTTTGCTTTTTTCTTGTAAAGAAAAATGGAAAGATCTAAACAGTCTTCTATTGAATTATGATGATTTATTGTAAACCAGTAAGAAAACAGAGCATTTCACAAAGTTATGAAGAGCTCAGTGTCCTCATGTTGTGTGTGTGATGTTGAGCTTCTGTAGTTCGATTGTCTCTGTAAAATAACACTGTAGAACAGGTTTTTCTGGAATTTGTGAGTGAGTTGGTATTATTCAGCAATCCTGCAGGTCCTGTCTCTCCCAAATCTGAGAACGAGGCAGAAATTCAACAAACAAAAATAACAACAACTCAGGACACTCCTACAACCAGTCTTTACTTTTAGTATTATTTTTGTTTTTATCTGTTTTTGTTTTTATTGTTCATTTTGGTCAGGTTTCAATTAGAATAAATCTGTAGAATCAATAGGATTAATATGACTATGTGGGTTTTATCACTCAGGGCTTTATTTTGACTTTAATGTGGCTGTCTGCGTGTCAGTGACTTTGACCTGGCTGTCTGGGCCAGTGACTTTAAGATGGTCATTCTGGCCGTCTGTGCGTCTGTGACTTTAATCCATCCGTCTGTGACTTTAATCCATCCATCTGTGACTTTAATCTGGCTGTCTGTGATTTAATCTGACCTTCTGTGGTTCCGAGTCTTTAACCTGGCTGTCTGTGTGTCTATGATTTAAACCTGGTGGTCTGTTGGTCTGTCACTTTAATCTGGTAATCTGTGACTTTAATCAAGTCAAGAGGCTTTTATTTGTCATTCCATCTATGTACAAGTACACAGTGGAGTGAAATTACGTTCCTCCAGGAACGAGATGCAACAAGGAAAAAAATGTACAAAATCTGGCTGTCTGTGGGCCAGTGACTTTAATCTGGTCATCAGTGATCTTTAACCTGGCCGTCTGTGACTTTAATCTGGCTTTCTGTGATTGAAATCTGGCTGTCTGAAGGTCTGTTACTTTATTCTGGTTGTCTGACAGGCCTTTGATTTCAGTCTGGTTGTCTGACAGATCCATGAATTTAACTTGACCGTCTGTGGGTTGGTGATTTAAGCCTGGCTGTCTGACTTTAATCTGGCCGTCTGTGACTGATAATCTGTCCGCCTGGGGGACTGTGACTTTATTCTGGTCATCTGATGGGTCTGTGACTTTAACCTGGCTGTATGTGGGTCTGTGATTTTAACCTGGCTCTCTGAGGGTCTATGACATTGACCTGGTCGTCTGATGGGTCTGTGACTTTAATTCAGCCATCCTGTGACTTTAATCTGGCCACACGTCTGGGTCTTTGACTTTAACCTAACTGTCTGTGACTTTAATCTGGTTTTCTGTGACTTTAATCTGGTCTTCTATGACTATTCTGGCTGGTTGAGGGTCTATGACTTTAATCTGTCCGTCTTTGTGTTTTAGTCTGGCCGTTCTGATCAAGCTGTGTAAATGTCATTTTTAAGGGAACTGTTTTGTTATATTAGAGCTGAGTGCCAGAAACTGAGCCACTAATCTGAGACACTGAGGATATTCAGAGCCTCACTTCAGATGATCTCTGATGGAACGAGGGATTCCCAGACAGAGCAGGGAATCCTGTGGTCACAAGTGTGTGTGACTAAACATGACTCTTAAGGATGTTTATTCTGTAGAGCTCTGGAAAGAATCATCAGATGAATTAAACATTTCTCTTTCTGTGTTTCTGCTCAGGATGGAGGGATCAGCGCTGATGGAGGGATAAAGATAAATGATCTGAGAGAATGCATCTTTTGACGGTAAGTGTTTCAGGTTCATTTCATGTGTAACCGCTCATTCCCCAACACTGTGTGTGTGTGTTTGTAGGTGTGAGGACCCTTCATTAATCAAATCTACCATCAATCCATCTTTTTACTGATGTATGTTATGTTTCTGTAGATCCTAACGCACGTCTACAGCTCCTCACACAAGCGTACAGCTCCTCACGCACCTACTGCTCCTCACACATGCCCACAGCCCCACTACTGTGGGGGCTTCAGAAACTGTATATACAGTTGTATAAATGCTTTGGTGGTCGATTTTATTAGAGGAAGGACTGTTGGATTTGTCTTGATTGATGGGTGGATGGATGGGTGAATGGGAGGATGGATGGATGGATGAATGGGACGATACATGGATGGGTGAGTGGGAGCATACATGGATGGATGGGTGAGTGGGAGGATACATGGATGGAGGGGTGAGTGGGAGCATACATGGATGGATGGGTGAGTGGGAGCATACATGGATGGATGGGTGAGTGGGAGGATACATGGATGGAGGGGTGAGTGGGAGGATACATGGATGGAGGGGTGAGTGGGAGGATACATGGATGGAGGGGTGAGTGGGAGGATACATGGATGGAGGGGTGAGTGGGAGGATACATGGATGGATGAATGGGAGGATACATGGATGGATGGGTGAATGAGAGGATACATGGATGGATGGGTGAGTGGGAGGATGTATGGATGGATGAATGGGAGGATACATGGATGGATGGGTGAGTGGGAGGATGCATGGATGGATGGGTGAGTGGGAGGATGCATGGATGGATGGGTGAGTGGGAGGATGCATGGATGGATGGGTGAGTGGGAGGATACATGGATGGATGGGTAATTGGGGGGATACATGGATGGATGGGAGGATGCATGGATGGATGGGTGAGTGGGAGGATGCATGGATGGATGGGTGAGTGGGAGGATACATGGATGGATGGGTAATTGGGGGGATACATGGATGGATGGATGGATGGATGGATGGATGGATGGGTGAGGTGGGAGGATACATGGATGGATGGGTGAGTGGGAGGATACATGGTTGGATGGATGTTAGGATGGATGGGTGAGTGGGAGGATGTTATGGATGGGTGAGTGGGAGGATACATGATTGGATGGATGTTAGGATGGATGGGTGAGTGGGAGGATGTATGGATGGATGAATGGGAGGATACATGGATGGATGGATGAATGGGAGGATACATGGATGGATGGGTGAGTGGGAGGATGCATGCATGGATGGATGGGTGAGTGGAAGGATGCATGAATGGATGGGTGAGTGGGAGGATACATGGATGGATGGGTAATTGGGATACATGGATGGATGGGTAATTGGGGGGATACATGGATGGATGGGAGGATACATGGTTGGATGGATGGGTGAGGTGGGAGGATACATGGATGGATGGGTGAGAGGGAGGGTACATGGTTGGATGGATGTTAGGATGGATGGATGGATGGATGGGTGAGGTGGGAGGATACATGGATGGATGGGTAATTGGGGGGATACATGGATGGATGGGTAATTGGGGGGATACATGGATGGATGAATGGGAGGATACATGGATGGATGGGTGAGTGGGAGGATGCATGCATGGATGGATGGGTGAGCGGAAGGATGCATGAATGGATGGGTGAGTGGGAGGATACATGGATGGATGGGTAATTGGGATACATGGATGGATGGGTAATTGGGATACATGGATGGATGGGTAATTGGGGGGATACATGGATGGATGGGAGGATACATGGTTGGATGGATGGGTGAGGTGGGAGGATACATGGATGGATGGGTGAGTGGGAGGATACATGGATGGATGGGTGAGTGGGAGGATACATGGTTGGATGGATGTTAGGATGGATGGATGGATGGGTGAGGTGGGAGGATACATGGATGGATGGGTAATTGGGGGGATACATGGATGGATGGGTAATTGGGGGGATACATGGATGGATGGGAGGATACATGGATGGATGGGTGAGTGGGAGGATATGTGGATGGATGGGAGGATACATGGTGGGATGGATGGTAGGATGGATGGATGGGTGAGGTGGGAGGATACATGGATGGATGGGTGAGTGGGAGGATACATGGTTGGATGGATGGTAGGATACATGGATGGATGGGTGAGTGGGAGGATACATGGATGGATGGGTGAGTGGGAGGATACATGGATGGATGTGTGAGTGGGAGGATACATGGATGGATGGGTGAGTGGGAGGATATGTGGATGGATGGGGGGATACATGGTGGGATGGATGGTAGGATGGATGGATGGGTGAGGTGGGAGGATACATGGATGGATGGGGGGGTGGGAGGCTACATGGTTGGATGGATGGTAGGATACATGGATGGATGGGTGAGTAGGAGGATACATGGATGGATGGGTGAGTAGGAGGATGGTTGGATGGATGGGTGAGGTGGGGGGGATACATGGATGGATGGGTGAGTGGGAGAATACATGGATGGATGGGTGAGTAGGAGGATGGATGGATGGGTGAGGTGGGGGGATACATGGATGGATGGGTGAGTGGGAGAATACATGGATGGATGGGTGAGTGGGAGGATACATGGATGGAAGGGAGGATACATGGATGGAAGGGAGGATACATGGATGGATGGGAGGATACATGGTTGGATGGATGGATGGGTGAGTGGGAGGATACATGGTTGGATGTATGGTAGGATACATGGATGGATGGGTGAGTGGGAGGATACATGGATGGATGGGTGAGTAGGAGGATGGTTGGATGGATGGGTGAGGTGGGGGGATACATGGATGGATGGGTGAGGTGGGGGGATACATGGATGGATGGGTGAGGTGGGGGGATACATGGATGGATGGGTGAGTGGGAGAATACATGGATGGATGGGTGAGTAGGAGGATGGATGGATGGATGGGTGAGGTGGGGGGATACATGGATGGATGGGTGAGTGGGAGAATACATGGATGGATGGGTGAGTGGGAGGATACATGGATGGAAGGGAGGATACATGGATGGAAGGGAGGATACATGGATGGATGGGAGGATACATGGTTGGATGGATGGATGGGTGAGTGGGAGGATGGATGGGAAGATGGATGGATGGATGGGTGAGGTGGGGGGATACATGGATGGATGGGTGAGGTGGGAGGATACATGGATGGATGGGTGAGTGGGAGGATACATGGATGGATGGGTGAGTGGGAGGATATGTGGATGGATGGGAGGATACATGGTGGGATGGATGGTAGGATGGATGGATGGGTGAGGTGGGAGGATACATGGATGGATGGGTGAGTGGGAGGATACATGGTTGGATGGATGGTAGGATACATGGATGGATGGGTGAGTGGGAGGATACATGGATGGATGGGTGAGTAGGAGGATGGATGGATGGATGGATGGGTGAGGTGGGGGGATACATGGATGGATGGGAGAGTGAGAGGATACATGGATGGAAGGGAGGATACATGGATGGGAGGGTAGGATACATGGATGGATGGGAGGATACATGGATGGATGGGAGGATACATGGTTGGATGGATGGATGGGTGAGTGGGAGGATGGATGGGTGAGTGGGAGGATGGATGGGAAGATGGATGGATGGATGGGTGAGGTGGGGGGATACATGGATGGATGGGTGAGGTGGGAGGATACATGGATGGATGGGTGAGGTGGGAGGATACATGGATGGATGGGTGAGTGGGAGGATACATGGATGGATGGGTGAGTGGGAGGATACATGGATGGATGTGTGAGTGGGAGGATACATGGATGGATGGGTGAGTGGGAGGATATGTGGATGGATGGGAGGATACATGGTGGGATGGATGGTAGGATGGATGGATGGGTGAGGTGGGAGGATACATGGATGGATGGGTGAGTGGGAGGATACATGGATGGATGGTAGGATACATGGATGGATGGGTGAGTGGGAGGATACATGGATGGATGGGTGAGTAGGAGGATGGATGGATGGATGGGTGAGGTGGGGGGATACATGGATGGATGGGTGAGTGGGAGAATACATGGATGGATGGAAGGGAGGATACATGGATGGAAGGGAGGATACATGGATGGATGGGAGGATACATGTATGGATGGGAGGATACATGGTTGGATGGATGGATGGGTGAGTGGGAGGATGGATGGGTGAGTGGGAGGATGGATGGGAAGATGGATGGATGGATGGGTGAGGTGGGGGGATACATGGATGGATGGGTGAGGTGGGAGGATACATGGATGGATGGGTGAGTGGGAGGATACATGGATGGATGTGTGAGTGGGAGGATACATGGATGGATGGGTGAGTGGGAGGATATGTGGATGGATGGGAGGATACATGGATGGATGGGTGAGGTGGGAGGATACATGGATGGATGGGTGAGTGGGAGGATACATGGATGGATGGGAGGATACGTGGATGGATGGGAGGATACATGGATGGAAGGGAGGATACATGGAT